>NW_027413146.1:430366-562922 GCF_048544455.1 Silene latifolia | reverse complement strand
GTTGTTTTATTATTTTATATAGATAGATAGATGAAAATCAATTTCCTATTTTGCGCCAAACTATCAGGGTTAAGACGGTAATTGTTAATTTTTAAGCTAGAACTAAAATCACAACTACAACAAAAATATACCACGTATCAAATATTTACCTAATTGATCAACAAAAAGCATAATTGATCAACAAAAATCATAAGAAATTTATACAAGCAAGCATACGTCTATGTGAAATTTTGATACTATATTGCTCATAAATCCGGCTTTTATCATTGTTTTAAACTTTAATTGATTTAGTACTCCGTATCATACTCTATATCATTTGATTGATACTTTTTTTACACATAATTTTCATAGATAATACACCAAAATTAATCCCACTGTGAATCATTATTGACTCTAACATACTCTATATAATTGGTTCTTTTGTATGGGGTAAGTTCATATTTATCATTATGCTTAAATAAATAAACGATGAAGAGTAAAAAATAATAAAGCAAAATTTGTTACAGAAATCAAATACTAGATGCCAACAAGATTGGCATGATTTACGGCTAATAGTTTATTTAAAGGATTTATTTTATTCCTAAACTATCCCTATTAAAAAAATGTTTTGAAATTCAAACATTTTAGGAGGGAAGTGAAATTACCAAAGTTATTTACGATTACGCCCTCGGTGACGTCGAATTTTAGTGCCACCGGGTGGCGCCATCTCATTTTCCATTTCCTATTTTCCTGACCTCACAAAAAACAAAAAAAAGCAAAATCATAATTAAGAAAAATCAATAATTATTAAGGCTAAGAAAACATAAGGTACATCAGATTTACATAAAAAAAAATAGGATTGGCTTGGCTGCAATTGTTGGCTAGAGGTTGTTTAGTATGTTGTTTATAGTGTCTGATTGTATTGGTATTGTGGATTGGTTGTAGTTGGTTGTTGTATGTTTGTCTCTTGTTTGCGAGGTGCGTCCTCGTTTGAGTGGAGTCACTTGCGGGAGTGGCTTCACGCACTTGATTCGTCCTTTGTGGAACCCGCCACAAAAGGGGATATACACATTAAAGAACATGGGTATTCGCTCGGTATCGATGAGCGGGGCTTAGGTGGGAACGGCTGCGGTCCCCCAACAGCGTTGAGGATTACTGGTTGCGGCCGTAATCTGGCAGGACTTGACCTTCGGGCAGTCAGAGGAGTGTTGGTGATTGGAGGAGGTGTTGGGTGTATGTTTGTTGTATTTGGTGTTGTGTCTTCCTTCAATTACTGACCTTGTGTGGTATTGTTTGTGTTTTCTTCTTGTGTTGTGTCTGTCGTGATCCATTATGGCGAGCAGTTGGTCTTAGCAGGTTGATATATGGAGCTTAGATGGGTGTGTTGGAGGGACGAGTCTACGACGAGTCTTGGCAAAGATAGTTCCACATTGTTGATAGATGTCGTCAGTTGTACGTTTTTATTTTGTTGAGTAACTTGTAATAACTTAATTGTTCTTTTATTGACGTTTGATATTTACTATTCCTCGGGTAACCGAGATGGTAACGCTTTTATTTACTAGAAAAGGTCTTGTTAAGGCTGCTTGATAGATGAGGGTGTTACAAAGTGGTATCAGAGCGACGATTTTGGAACCTGAAACCAATGAACCTAATGAACGTAGTGAGTCTAATAAAATGAACCTGGTGTATCTGTGTTGGGATCCCCGACAATTGCTTGATTTTGGGTGGAAGGCGCCCTCATTCCAAAATCCTGGTCCCAATATGCTTAAGCTAGACACTTCGAATGGGAATATTGAGTCGGGAATTGTCTGTGTATAGTTGTGTGTGGTATATAGAGTGGATATAGTTGTGTTTGAGTCTGAGGTAATGCCTTGTATGTACAAGAGGTAGTGTAAGAATGTGTAAGTGTTGTGTAGCCGAGAATGTGCATATGAATGGTGAAGAATGGCGGTTGCGTGTGAAAGTTTGCATAAGAGTACCTGATAATGTCATAGTTAGTAATGAATTGCATGTCTCAATATATGCTTTAGTTAGTATTAATTGTCATGTGGCGCTGTGGAATTTAACGGGTGAATGATGTTGCATACCTTTTTGAATGAGTATAACAATGTAAGTATATCTTGTGGTTGTTGAATTGTTGTGATATGTCAAACAATAGGGCATCTAAGAGTGGTAAGTAATAGTTGATTTACCGAATGGAATGCTTAATAAATAGTAATCACATGTTGGACGATCGAATTTGGATATGCGTAAGTAAAAGTAAAATAATGTTGTTGTTATATATGTACATGTGAGTTGAAATATGTCATAGTTGGATTACTTTGTAAAATGTTGGGAGATGATGGAATAGTATGCGTAGTATTCGTTGAGATGATTGTGTTACATATGAGTTAGTGTTAATTGATAGAGATTGGGTATAAATAATCAGTGACGAGTTCCAAGTATACCTCGGACTCGGAACGAGTTGTTGTTTTGCAGAAACCGTTAACCGAATTCGTAACCTCCGACTTGTTTTAATCTTATTCGACCGAGTACGAGTGCCTATACGACCGAGTAGACCTTACTCGATCTAGTAGTTGGGTTACTGGATCGAAATTGGTTGATCTGCCAGTGGAAACTCGATCGAGCAACTCCAACTCGATCGAGTAGAGGCCACTCGATCGAGTAAATAAGTCACTCGATCGAGTAAGTCGCTACAGTACCCGGATTAATACGGGATTCATACTCCCTATTTCATTCATTCCTTATTTCTTCTTATCACTGAAACCCTAAATCTCTCTTAAACCTTTTCTCTCAAAGTTTTTGGGTAATTTGTGATTGAATCCTCTTGAAATCTTCTTACTAATTCACTCAACCTATTTGCAACTCATTTAAGGTAAAATTGTTACTCTCTTTCTTTGTTTTTAATCAATTAGTAGCATGTGAAAGTGTCAATTTTTCTGAAAATTCGATTTGTACCCATGGATTTTGGATTATAGTTGTATTTTGGTAATAAGCACTTAAAATTATTGTTGTTGGTGCTAGAAATTGCAAAATCAAACCGATTTGTGACTATATTTGGGCCGAAATTTCTAGGGTTTACTCTACAAATTTGATTTTTATTCATCTTTTATACAACAAAAAGGGGAAATAGACTAAGGGATGTTATTGGTATCATGTTTGGTGTTGATTTTGGCTAATTCCACCCCAAATGTTCGTCTTAAAAGTGCCCTAAAACCAAATTTTGCCCAAATTTTTGTAATAATAATCTTTTTGTGAAGCTATTTTTGGGGATTAAGACTCCAATATGCCTAGTAATGGTTAAAATTTGGTGTTTTGAAATTATGAAACAGTCTTTCATAAAGTATGAGAGTAAGGTGATCTGGAAAATTTTTGATTGTCTTATAAAGGTTTACTTTAAATTGTTGTTTCTCGATCCATGTGTATTTTGAAAATTCCTTTTTGATCAAGTGAGAATCCGATTTGTGTGATTAAAAACATGTTGAATCAGATGCCAAGAGCCGCAGCTGTAACCCGTCAGAGCAAGAGATGGAGGGCCGCTGAGCATGTGGTGGGAGAGGAGAGTCACGGACCTACAGTCCCACTAGTTTCTGAGTATCCTACCGTAGTCTTTGCTGATTTTAAGCAAAGAGATGCCTTTTTTGAGTTGATGAAATGTCGTATGAAACCCACTAGATGCATCGACACGAACATTCTTGATGACCTGAAGATAGAGGTGGATGTGAGACATATCTTTGAGACCCTGGCTTTGACGGGGTTGTATCATCTTAGGAAGCACTCTTACTCTTTCTTGACCTTTGAGTTTATGAGCTCCTTTACTTGCAATGCGGTAGCGAAGACCGTAGTGTTTCGTCTTATGAACACAAGCTTTCTCCTAACCATGGACAAGTTTGCTTCTCACCTTAGACTTGACCGACCTGAGAAGGGATTTCTTAGAGATATCCCGAATAAGTGTGGGGCTAGCAGCTACATGCCCTGTTTCACTGGTAGGCCTGCTCCTACTTCGAGTAACATGTTGATTAATGATGTTCAACATGGCACTCTAAAGATCTTCCTCCGAGCTTTGACCTGTTTGCTTTATAATAGAAGGTATGTGATTAAGTCAAACTCGCATGAGGCTATCTTGTTGGTCACCTACCTGAACCCCACCCGAGTGCAAGGAGTCTCCTTTAGTACCTCGACCATCGTTTGTGCTAATTTAGCCTTGATGGCCACCTCTTCGACCCGGTAATTGAGTTGGGGTGTCATTGCCACTCGTTTAGCTGAGAGGTTGACTAGCTTTGAGGCCACTTCGGCTCTCAAACCTATGGTCTTTGTTGTGCCCACCATGGACAGAGCTTACTTCATCGGTCAGAAATGGCTGAGGAGTTTGGAGGGTGGTGGGTTAGCTTGGAGGGTGTAGGGGTATGAGTTGGATGAAAGTACCCGACCCAGGGCATCTCCCTATGACTGAGCCTTTGACTCCGGTGGTGGTTGCATCGGATTTCGATGACGATGAGGCCACCCCTACTCGACATGACTACCTCATAGATGATGGTCTTTTGGAGGTGATACCGGAGCCGACCGGGGGAGACCAGGCTAGGCCTGAGGACCAGGCACCTAATAAGATGGGGTGAAGTTCCAGATGAGTGAGAGAGCGGATTGGTGAGACCCAGCTAGTGCAGCTCGTGCATCCACAGCACTAGTATCCCAGCTACCCTTCCTCTTTTACCCCCGAGATGCAGGTGAGTGAGCTCACAGAGAGGGTGTCCAACACCTTGGTGCTTAGTAACCTTCATGAGATGGCATACATGCAGGGCATTGGGACCAACCTGGCCCAACCAGTTTGGTGGCAAGGTGTCGGGAACGATAGTGGAATTTTTCACTCTTATGGAGTAGATCCGGCCACATGGGGAGTCCCTGAGAGCTATCCTATCGGTTTTTTGGCGTCATGGAGAGTAAGAGGAGACCCAGGTACAGGAGCTACCATAGGAGGAGGCACATCTGGAGCCAGCACATCTGGAGTAGGAGTAGGAGGAGGAGATGAGGAGATGGTAGAGGATCGAGGTGGTGACCTCGAGTGATTTCTTCTTGTTGTTGTTGTCTAATGGACTTGTGACACTTGTTTCTTTTGTTTCTTCATACACTGGATTTATTTTTTGTTTGTAACTGGCCCTAAGGCTGTATTTTGTCGGATTGTCTGGATTCATAATGCAGGTGTGTGATGTCGGGTGAAACCCCGGAGTTTGGCTATGATTTCTTCACTCTTTGTTGGCGTTGGAGGGTGACTTGATCAGTGGATACTCAATCGGGTGCCCTCTAATCGATCGAGTAGCTGGTGGGTGTAACCTAGGCAGTGTACTGACCTCTCGGTACTCGATAGAGTAGCCTATCCTAGACTCGATCGAGTGCCTTCAACTCGATCGAGTACCCTCTGTTAACCTTATACCCCATTCTTTCGACCTTGTGAGAGGAATTGGATGCTCATATCTTGTGCCGTGTTTAGTAATCATACTTCTACATTTCGTATTACATTACATGTGTTATAAAGGTGGTTATGTTAATTTCATGTGATGCCATATTTCCCGCTAATTGCTAGTCTTTCTAAACGGTGGTTAAGTTATATCATCGTAAATGATAATTTTGAACTAGATATGTATTGCGTATTCATGTTACAAAACAAGTAAGCAATTTTCACACACATTTGGTTTGATGCTGCTGCGTTTCATGAACTCGTTTTTCGTGTGTTTTCCCGAAGTATATGCACATGTATATATATTACCTAAGTAATGTAAATGAGGTATTATGATAGTTGTTGGTCTCAACGTATGTTAAACTTGTTTCGTAATGTCAAGATTGTGTGGAGTTATCATTTCGTGTAGTTTGTGTAACTCGTCTTGAAGGTGAACTTCGGGGACGAAGTTCCTTTTAAGAAGGGAAGAGTAATGTCACATGAGGAAAAATGATAAATTATGACAAAGATATCATGTTTTGAGCTGACTGTTGGTAAAAGTTTATTAGGTTAGTTGTACTCCATTTTGTTTGCTTAAAATTTAAACTTTGGCTATGTGAAGGTAATGCACGTAGTTGTTAAGTGAAATTTGTTAAGTAAATTCAAATTGGTACATTGCTGAGTAATATAAATGTTGTGGAAATGATTTAAATCAATCTTACTCTATTATTGTATAAGTGACTGATAATTTACTATACATTGGTGATTAATAATTAATTATTATCAATGATTAGTAGTTGGATGAGTAAGTAGAGAGTTGTGCCAGATGGGTACGTCAGGTGTGGTGTTTAGAATCGTGCAGTGTTAAAATTCGGTTAGTAAGGTAAAAGTAGCAGTTGGTGTTAGTGTGTTTTCTCGTGTATGATACGTGATTGATGACCCGGTAGGAAGTTGTATCTGATGATCATGTTTGCAGAGGTAGATGATGATGATGATGAGTAATGGGCGTAAAAACATGGGTAGTATATGCGAATGGTTGTGTTTGTTCTTGTCGGGGTGAGTTGTCGTCAGTTACCTTAGTTCACGTTACACCTTGAGTTGCGAGCGGGGGGGAAGGGGGGGGGGGGGGTTATAAGTTGAACTTCGGCGGCGAAGTTCTTTTTAAGGGGGGAGACTGTAATACCTGTCCTGTTAGGGACCCGCTGACCGTCGTTGAGTGACCTTAGACACTTATCTAGACCTTTGGAAGCCGTACGAGTTTAACCTTGTGACATAGTAACCCTTTGAGTTTAGGAAGCTCGATCTAGTGCTGAATTCCAGTTACTTGATCGAGTACAAAATATTCTCGATCGAGTGGCCTCTACTCGATCGAGTCACTGAGCTACTCGATCGAGTCACTGATTTACTCGATCGAGTAGCCTTCGCTAGATCGAGCTTCCTAAACTCAAAGGGTTATTATGTCACAAGGTTAAACTCGTAAGGCTTCCAAGGTCTAGATAAGTGTCTAAGGTCAGTCAACGACGGTCAACGGGTCCCTAAAAGGATGGGTATTACAGTCTTCCCCCCTTAAAAATAATTTCGTCCCTGAAGTTCAACTCATCATTCCCCACAACTCAAGGTGTAACATGAACTAAGGTAACTGACGATGATTCATCCCGACAAGAACAAACGCAACCATTCCCATATACCATTCATATGTTTACGCCTAATATTCATCATCATCATCATCATATACCTCTGCAAACATGATCATCAGATAAAACTTCCTGCTGAGTCATCAACCACGTATCATACACGAGAAAACACACTAACACCAACTGCTACTTCTACCTTACTAACCGAATTTTAACATTACACGATTCTAAACACCACACCTGACGTACCCGTCTGGCACAACGCTCTACTTACTCATCCAACAACTAATCATTAATAACAATTAATTACTAATCAATGTATAGTAAATTATCAGTCACCTATACAATAATAGATTAACATTCATTTAAATCATTCTACAACATTTAACAAAGTTCACTTAACAACTACGTGCATTACTTTCACATAGCCAAAGTTTAAATTTTAAGCATTTAAGCAAACAAAATGGAGTACAACCTAATAAGCTTTTACCAACAGTCCACTTAAAACATGATATTTTTGTAATAATTTTACATTTTTCCTCATGCGACATTACTCTTCTTCTCTTAAAAGGAACTTCGTCCTCGAAGTTCACCTTCAAGACGAGTTACAAAAAAAACTACACGAAATGATAACTCCACACAATCTTGACATTACGAAAAAAATTTAACATACATTGAGACCAACAATTATCATAGTACCTCATTGACATTACTTAGATAATATGTATACATGTGCATATGCTTCGGGAAAACAAAATAAAAACGAGTTCATGAAATGCAGCGGCATCAAACCAAATGTGTGTGAAAATTAGTTACTTGTTTTGTAACATGACTACGCAACATATATCTAGTTCAAAATTAATTCAATATGATACAACTTAACCACCGTTTAGAAAGACTAGCAATTACCGAGAAACATGGCATCTCATGAAATTAACACAAACCGCATCGATAACACATGTAATATAACACGAAATATAGAAGCATGATTACTAAACACGGTAAAAGATGTGAGCACTCAATTCCTCTCACAAGTTCAAAAGAACGGGGTATAGAGTCAACAGGGGCTACTCGATCGAGTTGAAGGCACTCGATCGACTCCGGGATGGGCTACTCGATCGAGTAAGGCGCATTCGATCAAGTATCAAGAGATTAGTATACTGCCTAGGTTACACCTAGTAGGTACTCAGTCGAGTAGAGGGTACTTGATCGAGTATCCACTGGCCAGGTCACCCTCCAACGACAACAAAGAGTGAAGAAAGCATAGCCAAACTCCGGGGTTTCACCCCGACATGCACACCTGCATTACGAATCTAGACAATCCAAAAAAATACGGTCTTATGGCCAGTTACAAACCAAAAAAAATCCAATGTATGAAGAAACAAAAGAAACAAGTGTCACAAGTCCACGAGACAACAACAACAAGAAGAAATCACTAGAGAGCACCACCTCGATCCTCTACCATCTCCTCATCTCCTCCTCCTCCAGCAGATGTGTCGGCTTTAGATGTCCCTCCTTCTGTGGTAGCTCCTGTATTTGGGTCTCCTCCTGCTCGTCATGGCGCCAGACAACCGAAAGGATAGCTCTCATGAACTCTCTATGTGGCCGGATCCACTCTATAAGAGTGAAAAACTTGACTATCATTTTCGACACCTCGCCACCAAACAGGTTGGGCCAGGTTGGTCCCAATGCCCTGCATGGATGCCATCTCATGAAGATTATGGAGCACCAAGGTGTTGGACACCCTCTCTATGAGCTCACTCACCTGCATCTCGGGGCTAAAAGAGGAATGGTAGCTAGGGGACTGGTATTATGGATGCCTGGGCTGCACGGGCTGGGTCTCACCAACCTTCTCTCTCTCACTCATCTAGGACCTCTCCCCATCCTAGGTGCCTGGTCCTCAAGCCTAGCCTGGTCTCCCCTGGTCAGCTCCGGCATCACCTCCAAAAGACCATCATCAATGAGGTAGTATTGTCGGGTAGGGGCGGCCTCATCATCATCCGAGTCCGATGTAACCACCACCATAGCCAAAGGCTCGGACACAGGGAGATACTCTAGGTCGGGTACTCTCATCCAACTCATACCCCACACCCTCCAAGCTAACCCACTACCCTTCAAAGTCCTCATCCCTTTCTGGCCGATGAAGTAAGCTCTGTCCATAGTGGGCACAGCTGGGACCATAGGTTTGAGAGCCGAAATGGCCTCAAAGCTAGTCAACCTCTCAGCTAAATGGGTGGCAATGGCACCACAACTCAAGTACCGGGCCGAAAAGGTGGCTATCAAGGCCAAACTAGCACAAACGATGGTCGGGGCACTAAAGGAGACTCGCTCCACTTGGGTGGGGTATAGGTAGTTGACCAACAACATAGCCTCTTGCGAGTTTAGCTTACTCACATCCCTTCTATCTTAAAGCAAACAGGTCAAAACTCGGAGGATGATCTTCAGAGTGACATGTTGAACATCATTAATCAACATGCTACTCGAAGTAGGAGCAGGCCTACCAGTGAAACATCGCATATAGCTATTAGCCCCACACTCAGTCGGCATATCTCTAAGAAATCCCTTCTCAGGTCGGTCAAGTCTAAGGTGAGAAGCAAATTGTTCCATGGTCAAGAAAAAGCTGGTGTTCATAAGATGAAACTCTATAGTCTTTGCTACCGCGTCATAATCAAAGGAGCTCATAAACTCCAAGGTCAAGAAAGGGTAAGAGTGCTTCCTAAGATGATACAACCCCGTCAAACCCAGGGTCTCAAAGATATGTCGCACATCCACCTCTATCTTCGGGTCATCAAGAATGCTCGTGTTGATGCACCTAGTGGGTTTCATACGACGTTTCATCAACTCAGCAAAGGCATCTCTTTGCTTAAAATCAGTAAAGACGACGATAGGATACTCAGAAACTGGTGGGGCAGTAGGCTCCTGACTCCCCTCTCCCACCTTAGGCTCAGCAGCCCTCGATCTCTTGTTCTGACGGGTTACAGATGCGGCTCTTGGCATCTATTTCTAGGGTATAGGTGACTAATAATTTACTATACATTGGTACTTAGTGATCATTATTAGTATACGCTTGAATGCTTGATGATATGTGGTCATTAATCATTATTATTCAATCAATTTGATACCATGGATCAATGTACAATTATGGTCTTTATGGACAAATTCAATTTGATAGCATGATCTATTTCATTTATATTTCGTAGTGATAGCATGATTGGCATCTTAACTGGTTTGTTGGTACTATTGCAACTCATAATAGTTTATTTTCTTTCATCATTAGATGACGACCTCATCATCCAAAAAGAGGCGACTTTCCGAATCAGAAGGGCCGGCAATAGCTGATAATAATGTGGAGGAGATGGAGAATGTTAATGCTAACAAACCGGTAACACCTTTGCTACCTCCCCTGCCTTTAGTTCTCGGATGAGAGTATATCGCTGTCAAAAGACGAGCTGGATATTGGGTTCATTTCAGGGAGTATATTGAGAACAGTATGCGCAGGTCAGAATGCCTTCATTGTGAAAATAAAAAATTTGCATCTAATGGAAATAAGAATGGCTCAAAAAATATAAGAAATCATTGGCTTTCTTGTCCTGCTAATCTTAATGCTCTTGTAAACAACCCTCTAAAACTAAGCAAACCGAGTTAGTTTTTGATAAGGGAGCTAATGGCGGAGAAGGGGAATTGAAGGGTTGGACTTTGAATGTTAATGAGGTTAGAGAGGTTATAGTTTATATGATAGTCATTGATGAACTACCCGTCTTGTCGAAAAACCTGGTTTTCAGAGACTTATGTTTGTCACTTGTCCTAGTTTTAAAATTCCATCTTGTATGACTATTGCTCGAGATTGTAGTAAGCCCTATTTGTCTGAAAAAAATAAACTCAAAGAGATGTTTAAGGTTTCATCTCAGAGGGTATCTTTCACCATTGATACATGGACCAGTATCCAGAAAATCAACTATATGTGCTTAACAGCCCATTTTATTGACAATGATTGGAACCTACATAAGAAAATTATTGCTTTTTGCCCGATTCATAGTCATAAGGGTAAAGATATTGCTGCAAGTCTTGATAGCTGCTTTAAATCTTGGGGCTTGGAAGATAAAGTTTTCACTGTCACAGTTGATAATGCAAGTTCGAATGATGTTGCATGTAATGAATTGAAGAAACTTTATCAAAAGAAACATAATGTTGTTGCTAAAGGAAATTATATGCATGTTAGATGCATGACACATATTATTAACCTTATTGTGTGGGACAGATTAAAGCAGAACAACAAGTCTATTAGTAAAGTTAGATATGCTGTGAAATTTATTAATAGTTCTCCTGTTAGAGTGCAATTTTTTAAAGACGTTGCTTATAAGTATACAAAATGTGAGTTGCAACTCTCTCGATGTACGAACAAGATGGAACTCTACCTTCACTATGTTGGAAACCGCTTTGAATTACAAAGAAGTTTTTGCTGAAGTAAACGTTCTAATTAATCATGTGCGTGATGAACTTGAACCTAAATTAGATGATGCGGATGAATTTGGAAACCCCGTTGAAAGTGAAATTGAGCATTCTGGTGCACCAACGGATTCTGATTGCACTGTTGCTGAAACTTTGATATTATTCTTGAGGGATTTTAAACTCTTGACTGATAAGGTTTCTGGTTCTTTGTACGTGACTAGTGATTCAAGTGTTTTTTACATTGCTCGCGCACTTGCTCAATTGAATAAGTGGAATAAGAACAAAGATGAGGACATTAAACTTATGGCTGCTGCTATGAAAGAAAAGTTTGATAAGTATTGGGGGGATTTTGAGAAGATGAATGTTTTAATAATATATGGGGGTTATTCTTGATCCAAAAGTTAAGTTAGTAGGTTTAAAATTTATGTTTAATCGTGTTTATGGTTCATATGAAGATGAAGAACTCACTAATCAAGTGTATCGTAAAGCGAGTGCCTTATTTGAAGAGTGCATGAGGTTGTATGCTTCTGAGTCTTCTCAAACTGATCACTCTACACATGTAGAGAATTCTGTGTTTGGAGAAGATGAATCATTAGACTTCACGAAAGCCATAGAAAATCAAGTTCGAAGGACGCGGTCTGATGGAGGGTATGCAAAATCCGAGTTTGTTAGACATTTAAATGAGGTATTAGGTGAACATGATTTAAATTGTCCCGTCTTGACATGGTGGAAATTAAATGGTCATCGATATCCTATTTTAGCACGCTTGGCTGAGATGTTTTAGCCGTACCTATATCTACAGTAGCTTCAGAATCTACATTTAGTGCTGGCCGCCGTCATCTTAGTGCATTTAGGAGCTCTTTGACACCTAAGGTAATTTCTTTACTTAGTATTTTATTTACTGTTTTCTAGTTTTCTTAGTGATGATATTAAATTTATTCAAATATGATACATCATTATGTTATTTTAAGATTGTAGAAGCACTCATATGTACACAAGATTGGATTCGCCCAAGAAAAGAGAGTGTACTTGATATAGAGGAGAAGTTACAAGATCTGGAACGACTTCAAAAAGGTTCTAATCCCAACTTAATCTTTGTTCCATATTTCCTAATTCTCTAAGTATTAACAAAACGTACACTTATTGTTTTCATATATTTAAACTGTGTAGACTTGGAGAATACGACAATAGTTGATGAAGATCACCCGGATATTGTTATTCTTTGAACTATTGAGGAACTAGAGTACTATACTGAAGAATTGAGGAACTGGATAAGCGACATTCAATGACTTTTGAAATTTAGTTGGATACTTGGATTATCATTGTTTTTATATTTTGAGTTTTTATTTACATCCTAAATTTTTGTAATTTGATAAGCACACAAACACTACATTTTTTCAAAGTCTTGGAGCTTAATTAAGAAAGCTACATGGGCATTGGGCAGTGGCCACTAAGTTTACCAGTTACAGGACTACAAGCCTATATCATCAGGAAAACAACATTATTTACACGCCCGGTCCACCCGGTCCGGTTTCGGTCCAGGACCGGTTATACAAGGTCGGTCCGGGTCCTGTCCCTTAATAGCAGGTCCGGTCTTCGGTTTTGACTTTTATGGAGTTCCGGTCTCCGGGTCGAAGTGGTCCGGTCCGGTCCGATTCTGGACCGGTGAGCAGCCCTATCTGTTTCAGCATGTTTTTAGCCACACAAATCAGATTCTTACTTGATCAAAAAGGAATTTTCAAAACACACATGGATCGAGAAACAACAATTTAAAGTAAACCTTTATAACACAACCAAAAGTTTTCCAATTCACCTTACTCTCATACTTCATAAAGACGGTTTCATAGTTTCAAAGACCAAGTTTTAACCATTACTAGGTATATTGGAATCTTAATCCCCAAAAATAGCTTCACAAAAAGATTATTATTACAAAATTTGGACAAAAAATCAGTTTTGGGGCAGTTTTAAGACGAACATTTTGGGTGAAATTAGCCAAAATCAACACTAAACATGATACCCATAACATTTCTTACTCTATTTTCCCTTTTGGGTATGCAAACGATGAATAAAAATCAAATTTGTAGAACAAACCCTGGAAATTTCGGCCCAAACATACTCACAAATCGGTATGATTTTGCAATTTCTAGCATCAACAAAAATGGTTTTAAGTGCTTACTACCAAAATACAACAACTATTAAGCAAAAACTTGAATGTAAAATGAATTTTTTTCCAGAAAAATCCCCAACTTCCACATATACTAATTGATTAAAACAAAGAAAAAGGAATAACAATCTTACCTTGGATGAGTTACAAATAGGTTGAATGAATTAGCAAGAAGATTTCAAGACGATTCAAACACAAATTTCCCAAAACTTTGAGAGAAAAGGTTTTAAGAGGAATTTAGGGTTTGAGTGACAAGAAGAAATAAGGAAAGAATGAAAGAAATAAGGAGTAGGAATCCCGTATTAATCCGGGTACTGTAGCGACTTACTCGATCAAGTGACTTGGTTACTTGATCGAGTGGCCTCTACTCGATCGAGTTGGAGTTGCTCGATCGAGTTTCTGCTGGCAGATCCAACGATTTTGATCCAATAACCCAACTACTAGATCGAGTAAGGTTTACTTGGTCGTGTAGGCACTCGTACTCAGTCGAATAAGACTAGGAATAAGGTCAAAGGTTACGAATTCGGTTAACGGTTCCTACAAAACAACATCTCGTTCCGAGTCCAGGGTATACTTGGATCTCGTCACTGATTATTTCCATCCAATCTATATATATATATATATATATATATATATATATATAAAAGAGAGTTTTTTCGAGCGATTCTAGAGCGTCCACGTCATCAAAAATAAATTTAGGAAAGTATATTTTTTGATGTAAAAATAAAGTGGAGAATCTTTTAATTATTATAATATGTATATTTCCTAAATAATATTCAAGTGATATATCCAATTTTTATATCAAACTTTTACATTTCATTTGTCAAAAAAATATCGTTAAAAAATTATGAAAATAATATAATTAGCTTTGTGGTAAAAAAATGCTATCATTAGAGTATAAATTTCATATTATTTGGACATATTAAAGATGGTATTGTTGGAATATGTGTCCTCCGACAATAATGCGATCACGACTGTTGATCATGATGATCACATGTTTAAATCTCATTATATAGAATACAATTGGGAAGTAATATTGTTACTGTCAACTGGTCAACATATATCGGTAATGGTTGGCTGACTAGAGTTTGACATTACTTGTCGTGCGACGGTGGTGATCGATTGACCCCTAGGTCATACCTATAGGGCAACACTCTTAATTGATTATTTAATTAATCGTATAATGTTACGAGTTAATTAAATTACTTGAAAATTGACGGACGATTTTTGGAAGAAAAATTTACGTATCAAATTGAAATGTGATTAAATGAGATACGGTCTGAGTAATTGAAGTGTATCATTACTCGGATGAAATTATTGTTTAAAGAAACAATCAAAATTGAATGAATTATTATAAATACAATCTGTTGTGATTTATAAATTGGTAAAATATTTTGGCACAAGTAATTGTGAAATTACTAAGTCGATTTTTGTATGTGACGTATTTTTATTAATACGTTGATTTTTAATATGTTAAAAATTACATAACAAATTTATGTCACATATGACATGTGACATATTGACAATTGACAAAAATAAAATGGATTACTTGTTATCCAAATGTGCCGAAATTAGGGGATGTAATGGGTTAATATTGTGTTTGATTAAGATAATGGCAACACAATGATTACCTATTATTTAGCCATGCAAGCCTATTGTGTATTGTAAAGAACAACACTTGCATGTATTGGCTACCCAAAAAGCCCCCCTCCACCCGGTTTTTGATGAGAAAACCATCATTGGTTTTTCATCCAATTTTACCTAATATTACACTAAAATGTGTTAGTGATAATGCCATTCATTCAATCATCCAAAATTAGTATTCTAGAGAGATAAAAAGCTCTCTACTTCTCCCTCCATAATACCGAAATATATAAGTGTTTTATAAATTTTTGGTTCAATTTTCTACCTAATTAATATTATACTAGTTCTTGTAATATTAATTAAATTAAGAGAAAGCCTTGGGTATAAAGCTTAGGGAGAGATCCTATACTTGGATCTTTGTTCTTCCATAAGGGAAAGCTCAAGAACAAGAGAGAAAGGTGATCTCTCTTGTGCCCAATATAACCGAAATCCACAATGTAAGGACATGATTTCTCCTCTATTTATATTTTGTTTGCATGCATAAAATCCGTATTTAATTTTATGACAAATTAATTTCTACATATATGAGTATGTTAGTATGTATATGAATCTACATTTCCTTCAATCGGTATCAGAGCCACGGTTGTTTGCATGCAAAGCGGTTAAAAGTTTTTCCGAGTTATAAGAATAACAAATAAAACTTGTAAAATTTGTGTTATTATGATATATCACGAAATTAATCCATGCATGTTAATATTTCTGGTCCTAAAATGTTTTAGGATATTTTGGTTAATTTTTCGGATTTTTATTGTTCATATTTTACAATAATGACATTTAAATATGATTTTATGAGTAAAAATGTCATTCTTGGTCTAAAATTAGCTATGCTTCGAATTTTCACTTGGTTTTTGGATATGTTGTCACATATATTATTTTGAGATAACCTGTAAATTTTCATAATTTTTGGACTTGTTATGCTCGAAAATTGAATTTTTCTTTATTAAATTCGGATTTAAGTGAAAAATAGGTTAATATGAGTTAAATTTCGAATATGGTCATAGAAACTTAATATGTTGCACATGCAATTTTACAAGATGTGTGTAAAATAATTGGCTATAAAGAAGTCTTTTTTCATGATTTATGAATTTTTGAAGAAAAATAGCATAAATAGTGACATTTTTAGTGGAAAATTAATAAAACATAATCTATGACTTAGGAAAAACGTCTAATGTTGCATTTTATTATCTTTTTCAGATCTAAAATTGAAAAGTTAATGAAAATAATTTTTCCATGTTTTTATGATTATTTTATTAAAAAATCGATAAACCGCAACATTGTTTTTCCGGAAAAATTTCGAAATTTTTAAACTAAGATTTTGAACATTATGAGTGTCATGGAAATTTTCCAGAATGTTCATGAGTTTAAATTTCAAATTTTGAATTTATTTGAAATTTTGTGATTTATTTGAAGTATATGGCTTATTTTTGTAATTTTTGGTCCATTTATGAACAATTTTATAAAATAAGGGTTAATTATGGTCAAATTATTAGTGAAGACTAAATTTTGAGTCCTAAGAGGTTAGGGTAATTAACTTATGCATAAATATGAGTTTATGTATTTTTGTGATTATAAAATGTTAAAATCACGCAAATCCGTAAAAACCGAGTAATATACGATATTGGCTATTTAAAGGCGATTTAGCATTAAAATTGAGCATGTTCATACATATTATAATGCTGCATTTTCTTTATGATTGTCATAATTTTAATTTATGTAATTTTTGAATTATGTAATTTTACTTAGTATGGCCTTAGATTTAATTGGTATTTCCCGAAATGTATGGGAATATCGATTCGGTTGTAATTTTATTGTGATCTCGTATCACCGTTTTGTAATTTAATAGATTTATTTTATTTTTAGTTACAAATGTATAATAGGAAATTATGTAATTTATTATGTAATTTTATTCATTCCGGAGTTCCCAAAGACGGATTTCTTCAAGAATGGCGATACATAAAGACGATGTTACCTCGAGATGCATGCCACAACCGAAGTTCAAGGGACCAATGGAGTTGGTTTTCGAATATGTAATAGTTAAATAGTTTTTCTATTTTAGGAAAGGCCATACTAGGATTTATTTATCTTTATGCTTGCATTTTATTTTATGTCGCATGCATCGCTAAATCGCCATAACTAAAACATGCATCTTTTTTTTTATCGAGTTTATCGACCGTGTCAGTTCGAATTATCGTAGTTCACCTCTTTAGTTCACTTAAAACGTGATAGATAATAAATTGACATGACCTCTCGCTAAAACAATTAATTGAGACATAGCCTTACCAAATAGTAGAAACCATGAAAACCTATTTCGCGAGGGAGTGCACTCGGCTACCCCGGGGTACAAACCTTGTTACGTAGGGGAAGTGGGTGATGAATGTTAATCCACCGAATTCATGTTGATAAGGGATGTATCGGCTACCCCGTGCCCAAGTTGATGTGGGTTTGGATAATGGACACATTTATTCGAAATTTGGATTGAACTCAACAAAAGTAATTGATAAGGGTTGCATCGGCTACCCCGTGCCCTTGTTGATGTGTTTTGGGCTATAGATAAACATTAGAGTAATTTTATCGACCAAGAGTTCTAAAAGTAGAATCGATTAAAAGGTTAACCCACCGAGTTATATTGATAAAAGTTGCATCGGCTACCCCGTGCCTAAGTCGATATGAATTTGGGTCTTGGAATCATTTATCTAGTTGGGTAGAGGTCACTAGAAAAATGCATAAAACTTGTTTAAATCATACATTTTACAAGTATTATTAAAACGACAATTGTTTTACTCCTTATATTTTGTTTTGTAGACCACTTCTTTTTCATAACAAATGGCAACACCAACACCAACTCCTAATGCTACACCTCTCGCTAGTTCATCTTGGCTCCGATCCTTTATGGATCGATGTAAACTTGAAAAGAATGGGTCAAATTTCTCCGAATGGGATGCCCAACTCAAATTAGCCGCCGAAGGTGACGACAAGCTTCGTTACCTTACCGAGGCCTCTCCACCCGAACCCTCCACTAGGTCCACCGCGGCCACTAGGGAAGCATATGAGGCTTACCAAAAGGAGTCCGCCGCAATGAAAAATGTCTTAATATTTGCGATGGAGGCGGACCTCCAAAGGAGAGACTTTAAAATGGGCAATGCTAATGAGATTTACTCCAAACTTGTGACCATGTTTTCACAAACTCCGCGGATCGTCCAATATGAGACGGCCGCGGCATTCTTTGATCTCGACTTCAAAGAGGGCCAAAAGGTTAGCCCTCATGTGCTCAAACTCATGGAGCTTGTCGAGACCTTGAAAATTCAAAAGGTTGAAATCCCCAAAGAACTCATCGTAGATAGGATTCTACACTCCTTGTCTAAAGTCAAGGCATATGTGCAATTCCGGGTGAATTTTAACATGCAAGACAAGGACGTGTCTCTTGAGGAGTTGCACAAGTTACTTGTGCAAGCCGAGAGGGACATGGGGTTAAATGTGAACCCTCCCAAGGATGTGCTTAACATAAGCACAAAGAGTAAGGGAAGTTCAAGAAGAATGGGAGAAAGGGCAAGAAGCAAGCTCCCACATTCACCAAAGCTAAGTCTTGTGAAGCTAGCACCTCCAAAGTCAAGAAGGGTCCTCTTGATAAATGTCATTATTGTAATGGCATGGGACATTGGAAAAGAAATTGTTCCAAATACCTTGGTGATATCAAAGCTGGAAAGATCACTCCGAGGGTAAATGACTATCCTTCTTTTATGTTTCTAATTCAACTATGGTAATATGATGCAAAGTTGTGATAATGTATCTTCCTTTTTATTGTAAATAGGGCCTCCACCAAGCAAAGACAAAGGAAAGGAAAAGCAAGCATGAGAAACCATGGAGAAGCTAAGGATAGCTTTTATGGAGCTTTGCTTTTCATTGTCTTATTTTAAGTTGTGTTTTGGATTTTTAGAACTTTAAGTTTCCGTGTTCGACATGGAAAGGTATTTTGGATAATGGTTTGTATTTTGGATGATGGTGACTTGGTTTGCAACCCAAGTCACCCGTTTTATCATTTATCCTTTTATGTTCTAAAAATTCATCTTTAAATGCTTGCACTTTGAAACATAAGATTAGTCACTTAAAGTGATCTAATAGACAAATATAATGACGGGTTTCATTATATGTCCACATGCTTAAGGCTTGTGTATGATCATTTATAAAGCGATTTTGAGTCTATGAACTCTCATAAAGGAATGTCAATCACCAAGTACACATATGATATCAATAACTATTAGTCTATCTATGAGATAGTTCTCCTTATACTTCAACATCATTAATTTGTGTCTCATATGCTATCTTTGAATGTTTAGTGTATTTATTCTAAAGATAGAGTGGGAGAAAAATGAGGACACAACACACAAGGCAAGATAAAATTGTGTACTTGTGTATATGAAGATCTACGCAAGAGAGAATGATTTGAGTGAAGGTATATTTATTTACATAGTATGCCGAATAGATGAGATCTATGGTCTCAAGTTAATTCTATATGACTAAAGAGACCAAGTGTAGTTAACATAAGAGTATATTCTCAAGATAACTACACGAGGAGACCAAAAGAAAGTTTTGGAAGAAAATGACTAATGTAAAGTCTCAACAAGTTTTTGACTTAGTTTATGAAACATTTGACCAAAAGTTTCAACCTTGAGATTTACTTAAGAGCCTAAATGAATCAAAGTAACATACTAGTTATGATCGAGTTGCAAAGATTGATATACCGATATCTTCAATGACCAAAGTTTTAACCACGCAAATGTCATTGCTTAACCTCCCTATGAAATGGTTAAACCTCCTTCACAATTACCGTAATTGTGAAGGACGTATTCTAGATATTGTTTATATTTGAAAATGACATTACTACACATCATTATGACATGAGTGTGTTGGAGATTTAAAATCTCTTTCCGTAAGGTTAAGATGAGACCACTTCAAAATAGGTATTTTGAAAGGATATGATGGGAACATATATGGTTTTATCCTAATAACTTGGCAATGCAATTTATATTTCAATTCTTGAATAAATTTCGATTGAGAAGTCAATCTCGAAATGTGTAGAATTGAGTGGGAGTTAGGAAATTCTCATGTGAAGACATGGAATTTAGTGGGAGCTATCATCCTTGAATGTATAAAACTCATTACTCATTAAAGAATGACGAGCTAATATCTTCTTTCATAAAGAAGCTTTTGAGTTTTCAATTCTGGATGAAAATGGACAATGATGAATCCAATTACATCAAAGGATGTTGGATTAGTATTAAGAGATACACATCGTATCAACATTCACATAGGTTATTCATGTAGATGAAAATGGAATTGCCATTAGCAGTCATGGTCGTTCATTGAACCTATGAACGGTTGATCTCATGATTATTAATAACTAATGTTTCCGCCATTAGAATAATCATGTACATGTCCAATTATGAATCATATGCATAAGAGCTTGATGATTAATTGGTGAGCCATAATAGAAACGTCATGAATTCTCAAGTAGAATCCGATGAACGATTTCGGTGTTTGACGGAATACTCTATTATGTGATAAAAGGTTGCACATATTATAGAAAGTCCGAGCACATGTAAGGATTTATGAGAATCCCAATTCTTTCAAGCCTAGAAAGAGAAATGAGAAGTTTTTGGAAAGATGCTTGGTTGAATAAGAGGTTATTCAAGATAATCTTTCCTAGTTAAGCTAGGACTTGTGAGAAGTACTAAGCTAATAATCTTGACAAATTGTTACAAGATTCTACAAAACATATACCTAGTGCATTGTGTGTGGATGAAATACTTGATCAGTACAAGTTATATTATTCATCACAAATTCATTCGTTATGTGATAGTCGATAAGAAAGTTCTTTCAAGTTAAAGAACCGAAACCAAGGTCGTGAACCTTGATGTGTACTTGGTAAGATTCATGCTATGAGAGAGAACATGAATGTGAAGGAAATTGCAAGTGTAAGAAGTTTGAACACATGGACACATGGGATGTTAAACTTCTATTGCAATCAATAAGTGTTTACACTGACGATATACATCACAAGGTTGTAATATGATATTGACTACCCGAGTGTGATGTCGACATTTGTCGTTTGAGTTATTATTAACTCACCTTGTACATTGTTATATCCAAACGGGTTGTAGAGACAATTGAACCCCGTTAAAGTGAACATGGATTAACATTGTTTTTTGCCCATAGTTACTTGTATGAGGTGACGTCTCGAAGTGACTAGAGTGTGATGCGATTGATGGCAAGTTCAAGTGCCATAGAGTCATGTGAGATGAGTAGTCGATCACATAGGCAGACTGTTAGGAACATTTTGTCGGGCCTAATGACCGCTTATAGAGTTCTGGCAAATTTATATAGCCTGGTCGTGGCGAGAGCTACTATAGTATTCAAATGAGTCGATTCTTTTGACTAAAGACTATTCGCCTAAGATGGCACAGTTTCAGATTAACTTTGATTTGTGTTACTACGACCTTCGTAAATGGGGTCAAATGGGCATATTTGGGGTTATGATGACTGTGGCTAGTCAAAGGGAATGAGTGCGATAGGAATTGTCCACCCCTAGTCAGGGTTATAACAATATCTCAGGGCCACTCGAGGAGTAATGAACTGGAAATGCGTGGCCACGCTCGGAAGGTATCCAGAGTGGATAAATCCGGTCAATCAGTTATTCTCCAGATCGAGGAAACCACTCTCGATATGATCACTTGCAAGTACGACCTGAAAGACACCTTGCATTGAGTGGGAGATAGTAATAGGACAAGAGAATTGGTGACGCACACTTGTCGAGGACAAGTGGGAGATTGTTGGAATATGTGTCCTCCGACAATAATGCGATCACGATCATTGATCATGATGATCACATGTTTAAGTCTCATTATATAGAATACAATTGGGAAGTAATATTGTTACATGTCAACCAAGTGGTCAACATATATCGGTAATGGTTGGTGACTAGAGTTTGACATTACGTCGTGCGACGGTGGTGATCGATTGACCCCTAGGTCATACCTATAGGGCAACACTCTTAATTGATTATTTAATTAATTGTATAATGTTACGAGTTAATTAAATTACTTGAAAATTGACGGACGATTTTTGGAAGAAAAATTTACGTATCAAATTGAAATGTGATTAAATGAGATACGGTCTGAGTAATTAAATTGTATCATTACTCGGATGAAATTATTGTTTAAAGAAACAATCAAAATTGAATGAATTATTATAAATACAATCTGTTGTGATTTATAAATTGGTAAAATATTTTGGCACAAGTAATTGTGAAATTACTAAGTCGATTTTTGTATGTGACGTATTTTTATTAATACGTTGATTTTTAATATGTTAAAAATTACATAACAAATTTATGTCACATATGACATGTGACCTATTGACAATTGACAAAAATAAAATGGATTACTTGTTATCCAAATGTGCCGAAATTAGGGGATGTAATGGGTTAATATTGTGTTTGATTAAGATAATGGCAACACAATGATTACCTATTATTTAGCCATGCAAGCCTATTGTGTATTGTAAAGAACAACACATGCATGCATTGGCTACCCAAAAAGCCCCCCTCCACCCGGTTTTTGATGAGAAAACCATCATTGGTTTTTCATCCAATTTTACCTAATATTACACTAAAATGTGTTAGTGATAATGCCATTCATTCAATCATCCAAAATTAGTATTCTAGAGAGATAAAAAGCTCTCTACTTCTCCCTCCATAATACCGAAATATATAAGTGTTTTATAAATTTTTGGTTCAATTTTCTACCTAATTAATATTATACTAGTTCTTGTAATATTAATTAAATTAAGAGAAAGCCTTGGGTATAAAGCTTAGGGAGAGATCCTATACTTGGATCTTTGTTCTTCCATAAGGGAAAGCTCAAGAACAAGAGAGAAAGGTGATCTCTCTTGTGCCCAATATACCGAAATCCACAATGTAAGGACATGATTTCTCCTCTATTTATATTTTGTTTGCATGCATAAAATCCGTATTTAATTTTATGACAAATTAATTTCTACATATATGAGTATGTTAGTATGTATATGAATCTACATTTCCTTCAGGTATAGTTCTTAATATGTAAAATTGTGTACTTTTTAGTATGTTTTGTCCCACATTGGAAAATAAGTAGGTGTGGTGAACATACTACATATAAATAGTAGAATTGTCCCACATCGAAAGATTAGTATAAGGTGAGTTATTCTATAATTATAAATAGGAGGCATGCTTGGAACTAGACCTGGCAAACAGATCGGGTCGTGTCGGGTTCGTGTTCGTGTCACATGTAAATGGGTCACAAACCCTTCAACCCAAACCAGACCCGTTTAAATCTCGTGTCGTGTTCGTGTCGACCCACTTACATAAATGGGTCATCAAGCCTCAACCCTAACCCGCTAATATCGTGTCGGGTTCGGGTCGTGTTTTCGTGTCATGTCAATATTTGGAAAGTTTTAAGTATATTTATGTGATGAAAGATAAAAAAATTAGGATTAATTTATTAAACAGGTCATTCGTGTCGGGTTCGTGTTTAGAGAGCTCAACCCAAACCCGGCCCAATTAAATATCGTGTCGTGTTCGTGTCGACCCACTTAAATAAATGGGTCATTGAGCCTCAACCCAAACCCGTTAATTTCGTGTCGGGTTCGTGTCGTGTTTTCGTGTCGTGTCATTATTTGTCAGCTCTACTTGGAACTTAGGCATCAACCCAAAATATTTTGAGTCTCTTAAGTATTGTCTTGGAGAGCTCTTAAAATATATCATTATATTTTCTACCTATAGATTTTATATGTCCCACATTGAAAAATAATTTAGGTGTGGTTAATATACTACGTTTAAATAATATAATTAGAATTGTGTTAAAAAAATTCTATCATTAGAGTATAGGTTCATATCATTTGCACATATTTTAATTATGATAAAAATAAAATAAAAAACAAACGTATGAATATTAATAGATAATATAGTATTTGATTATTATTAAGTCGGGTTGGATGTCGAATTAGGTTCAAAAAATATGGTGTACTTTTAAATATGTTATTTGTCTCATATTGAAAAATAATGTAGGTGTGATAAATATATACTACGTATAAATAGTTGAATTGTCCCACATTATAAGATTATCATAAGGTGGGGTGATCCCATGATTATAAATAAGATCTATCCTTGGAACTTAGGTATCACCCCAAATATATTGAATCTCTCAAAGTATACTTATTATATAAGAGACTTTAAGCATAATCTTGAATTAAATGTTAAATTTTTAAAGTTGTAACATTTTTTTAGGTGGGAGAAAGATCGATAATATGGTCAATATTATAACGGAAATTTTTCATGGTACCCTCGAACTTTGTTAGATTACACATAATACCCCTAATTTTAAGTTTGTACATATAATACCCTTGTGTTTACTTTTTTCATAACGTTGTTACTCCTATGAGTAACTAGATGAGTAATTGAGCATGTCATGCTATTTGTGTTTTGTTATTTAGGTATTAAATGTTTGTTTATTAAATAAAATATGGATTTAAGAATTAGATGATGAAGTGTTTGTGTAATAGATAACAAAAGAAAAAGGCGTCAAAAGTCATAGGAGCAATGACGTTATGACGGAAGTTGTCAAATGGTATTTTGGGAAAGAAAAAGATGAATACAGGGGTACCATTTGTAGAAACTTAAAATTAGGGGTACCATGTGTAATCTATAAAAGTTCAAGGTTACCATGAGAAATTTCCAATATTATAATGATATAGTTAATTAAATTTTCATTTAAAAGAGACAGATATCCGTACCAATAAAATAATAAAGGGGTATTATTTTTTAATTGTTATTTTATTGCCACGCCATCAAACTTAACGTCAATTTAACAGCCTTTATATTAGGGGGTACCATGGGCAAAAAAATGGAACTTCAAGAATACCATAGGCAGATTCTTAAAAATAGGGGTAAAATGGAAAATCTGACAAAATTAAGGGGTACCACGAGAAATTTTCGTATCTCAATTAAGATAAAAAAAAAAATGAAAAAAAACGACGACAAATATTAATGGAGAGTACTTGATCATATTATTAAATTTAAAAGTAACTATTAGATATAATGAGTAACAATTAACTGTATTCGGTATTCGGGATCTGGTTGAATGTCGAACTAAGTGCAAAAAAGATGGTGTAATTCTGAGTATGTTATTTGTCCCACATTGAAAAACAATGCAGGTTTGATTATATACTACGTATAAATAGTAGAATTGTCCCACATCAGAAAAATAATCCAAGTTTGGTGAATATATTACTTATAATTAGTAGAATTGTCTCACATCGAAAGATTAATATAAGGTGGGGTGATTATATGATTATAAATAAGAGTTAACCCATGTATATATTAATCTTTTATTTTTTTTAAAAGAGATATTTTAATAATATGTAAACAAATCATTAGACATAGAATATAAACACTAAACCCTTATGTTTTTTTTATGGCATTATAAATAAGTTAATTACCCCGTTGCAACGTATGGGCATTCAAACTAGTTACTATCAATTAACACTAACTCATATGTAACACGATTATCTCAACCGAACACTGCACATATCATTCTACCATGTATCAACAATTTATAATGTATCCAACCACGACATATTTTAACTCGCATGTGCATATGGAACAACAACATTATTCTACTTTTACTTACGCATATCCAAATTCTATCATCCGACATGTACATACGATTTTTATTAAACATTACATTTATCAATTCAACTAGCACTTGTTACCCATATATACTCTATTGTTCGACATATCACAACAATCCGACAATCACAAGATATACTCACATTATTATACTTATTCACAGGGCATACTACATCTCATTCATCAGTCAATTTCCATGGCACCAC
Organism: Silene latifolia; assembly: GCF_048544455.1. Taxonomy (NCBI): domain Eukaryota; kingdom Viridiplantae; phylum Streptophyta; class Magnoliopsida; order Caryophyllales; family Caryophyllaceae; genus Silene; species Silene latifolia. Next base: position 536,695 of record NW_027413146.1, on the reverse strand, counting down.
ATGACAATTAATACTATCTAAAGCACATATTGAGACGTTCAATTCATAACTAACTGCCACATTATCAGATACTCTTATACAACTTCTCGTACATCGCCATTCCTCATCATTCATACACGCATTCCCCTACACAACACTTAGAAATTCTTACGCTACCACTTGCACACACAAGACATTACCTCAGACTCAAATACACGTATATCCACTTTATATACTATACACAGCTATACACACACAATTCCCGACTCAATATTCCCATTAGGAGTGGCTGGCTTAAGCATATTGGGGCCAAGATTTTGGAATGAGGTCGCCTTCCCACCCAAAATCAAGCAATTGTCGGGACTTCCAACACACATACACAAGGTTCATTTTATTAGACTAACTACGTTCATTAGGCTCATTGGTTACAGGTTCAAAAATCGTCGCTTTGATACCACTTTGTATCACCCCCATCTACCAAGGAGCCTTAACAAGACCTTCCCCGGCAGATATGGGCGTTCCATCTCGGTTACCCGAGGAATAATAAATATCAAACGTCAATAAAAGAACAATTAAGTTTTATTACAGTTACTCAACAAAATAAAAAGGTACAACTGATGACATCTAGCAACTACGTGATACTATCTCTACCATGACTCGTGGTAGACTTATCCCACCAAAGCACTCAGCTAAGCTCCATATATCAACCTACTAAGACCGACTGTAACACCTCCATACTCCAAGTGCCTTACCAGGACCACTTAAGGCATGGAAGTACTACCATCTCGGTTACCCGAGGCAATGATAATCATAAGACAATAAAGAAACGTACTTTAAAAGTAAATATAGTTTAAGTGATTACATGATCAAAACCAAAACTGATAAACTGAAATACAACATTCTCAGACGGTCTAATGCTAAAACTATCAAAGCTATAAAACATCGTCTGACACAGCGGAAGACTTCTAACTGCCACGTGATGACTCATCTCAGTTATCCCATACGCGTCATATCATACCTGCTCAATAACTGCTCACCACCCCCGAATGGATCACCACAGTTTTTAAAATATTTAAACGGGGTCAGTACTAATTACACAAAAACAATGCCACAATGAAATAAGAGAACAAACAGTCCAAACAGCTCAAACAGTTCACACAAATCCCCAGTCTCCATCTCCAATCTCCACACAACTAACTACACACTAAAGTGTGTAGCCCTGCCAGAGTACCCATCGCAACAAGTACTCCACGCCGCCAGTGGGGGACCGCAGCCGTACCCACCAAATCCCCGCTCATCTCCATCGAGCGATAAACCCAAGTTCATTAATGTGCACATCCCTTCTGTGGCGGGTTCCACAGAAGGCGAATCAAGGGCGTGAAGCCACTCCCGCAAGTGACTCCACTCAGTCAGGGACGCACCCCGAAGAACACAGACAGAGAAACAGTAATCACAATACAACATCAACAACCGTCTGAAACAATCAACAATATGAAATCACAACCGTCTGAATCAACCAACAATCACTAACTACAGCACAATTCACCACACATATCATGTAACTAATACTGAGTAGGGAAAACCCTACCTGGAATGCAACACAAATATCAGACGATCTAGCAGCTGTCTCAAAACCTTTCCTCTACGAACCCTTCTCCTATACACATAATCATACAATCACTACCACATCAACATAAACATAGAAAACCCCCAATCCCAAAATTAGGGTTTAAACAACCTTAACCAAATGCTATAAAAATGGTACGTAGGACTTACCCTTGATGCAAGGATTACAATGATACAAAGAACGATGAAATCCGACCTCTCAAGCTCCGGGATTTGTCAATAACACGGATGAATGCGAATAACGTAATTGAATCTCTTTTCAATGTGATTAGGTTTGTAAAAGTGTATTATAAAGATGACGGAAAGATTTATATATTAATCCGTGTTATTAACAAAACCCGACAAAACATTACCCGTAAACCGAGCTACTCGATCGAGTAACTGACGTACTCGATCGAGTGCCGCCTACTCGATCGAGTACCAAGGCTACTCGATCGAGTACCCTACAGGTCAGAAACTATTTTAAATTGCAAAACACCCTTACTCGACAGAGTAAGGCCCACTCGATAGAGTACCCAGAGGCTCATAAAACCATAGTATTACAGTCTTCCCTCCTTAATAAGAACTTCGTCCCCGAAGTTCAACCCATACATAAAAACGAACATACTAACTCGGTTAAGACGCAACAAAGCTACTAAGAACTCAAAACAACACCCCAACTTATAAAACATGGAACTATGAACTCTTAACACTAACTCCACCAACTATTCCTACCTCCACACATCGCTCACGATGTCGTATCAACTACATCATAAACTCTCCCGACAGTAACTCCATACACTACCAACTACCATCCACTAACGCTGCTAGCTCCATAATATATCATCCACTACCAAATCCAATATCAAGACACTAATAGACATCAAACAGAATGTTACATTCTACCGCCCTTAAAAGGAACTTCGTCCTCGAAGTTTACTCATACTCATAACCTCATCATCCAGCTGTCAACACTAGGGAAATATTCTCACACTCCTAAACATCACACTACTACAAGCACGTCCATGACCTTTAATAAAATCAATCACAACAAAAATCAATCTTTCATTCTACATCAAGACTCAAACTTCCAAATCTACTACAACATGTACAATCATTAAACTTTCTTTGTCGCATCCTACTCCTCTTAATGTTACGTCCTCGTAACTCTCTAATACTAACTTCTTTGCTATACTTCCCAAAATCCTCATCACCATCGCATGTGAAAGGTATCCGCCTATAATCTAAACACTCGCCATTCCTATATCCTTGGCTCTCTTACTTAAAGAGCTCTCGTACCCCAACTCATTCGGCACACCACCTAAACTATACTACAAAATCGTTAGCTTAACCAAAATTTCAATTCTTCCACATTACCGCAACACGACAAACCTCTCTATATAAACTATATAAAACTCCTATGGCCAAAAGCATAACTCACGATCCACACTTGTTACGTACACTCACACTAAATCCTCCAGTTCTTTTTTTTCATTACCGCTAAACCCATACATAACTTAACATGACACTAATTCCCAACACCCTACACTCACTGTCCCAAAATCTGATTATGAACCACTGCAGGCGTCGGATCGGACAACACATGTTCCACCAATCACTTACCATGACTATGTCTAATGCCTCATCTTAAAACAAGATCAAAAGTACTGTAACAACTTCTGACAACTGTGTCCCATCAACAGAATGTCATTATATCATGACAACAATGAAAACATATACAACTCTCTTTCATGTCATACTCTACCCTCATTCCAAAACTTAACTGGTAAGAAACATCAATAAACAAAACAACTGTCTATCTGTACAAACTTAAACTCACAGGAAGCAACATCAAACAAAACAACAATTTATGTGTAACTGGTATGTACTTTCGAGACTCGAATCATAATCATCCCGCCTACTCCACCACAACTGGTGACGGCATCGCAACACCGCCACCAACAGCCACACCGCAGTGCGAAAATACCCGCATCACAACACTAAATACCGTGCCCGGATCACCACCCGAGGCACCACGACCACGTCGATAGACATCACAACTTACACAATCCCATAAGCACTGACTCAACATAACTTCTCGGACAAGAAAAAAAAACTTACTCAAATCCACTTTACTAAATCACAATGCAACATATTATATGCATTAAACAGATAATAACCTCATGAATATCATCCCCTTACCATATCACGGAATAACATATATCATGAATACATACAAGTATAACCAGTCATGCCAGATCAATCAAATTATTACATTTTTGAATATCATTCAATTAAATTACCGTGTCCAACATATATTACAGAACATTCAGATAACAGCTTTATAACTATCACACCATACCACTTCTCGTGAGGTCAGAACCTCACACAAACATTTATACACATCATAGACCCGTAATCACATCCAACTAGTCGGTCCTGATCACGTAAGTTACCACTCGATAAAGGTTACCTGTCGCCCGAGCTTAACTCATATGCCCCTCATAACACATTCTCCCATTCGCATAACCATCACCTCATGCTAAGTATAACCATACCATTACTATTCAACTATTAGCACCCGCCTCATCTAACCACATCTTATACTTTCTTACAACCATACATATCTATCCGGACTCTACAAAAGTAACCTCATTAGAATTGCTATCTTTCTTATCTATCATCACCCTTAACCACTAGTGACAACACCTCAACACTACCACTGTCCGGACATCAAACCTCTTACACTCATCTCTAAACATCACGATTTCTTTCCTATATTTGGTTGTCATCCCAAATAACGAACATCACATACATCAACAAAAATCACCTCAACACTATTTCCAGTTCTATCCTTAATTATATAGTCACCCGACTCACCACCAAAATCTCATATCGTGCAAATTCTTTACCCAACTATTACTTTCTTTAATTCCTCGAAACTCATGATTATCATGTTGTCCTGGAACTTCTATATACTTTAAACTCAAATCCTCATGATAGTATCGTACATCTCGACAATTCCTTACTTTTATATCACATAACCTCGGTGGACATGTTCCTAGTTTTACTCCCCTCATTCTTTTCGTCTACCCTCGACAAAATCCCTTAGTAATTCTACTCTTCATTATTTCTATCTAAAACTCTAGTGCTCCGGTTACCTTCTCATTGCTCCAAAACTCACATCTCATTATTTTATATCGATATCATCTCCCTCTTTCTTACCATCGATCTTTTCTTATCTTGCTATCACTCACCATTGCCACTAATCTGTCCATAGAATCAACATTTAATGTTCAAACAATTGCATCTCCTTTTTTTTTACATCTCTAGAAATCAAAATTCATTTTATACCGTTAATTGCCCAAGGAAATCACACATTAGTTCCACCTCATGATAATACAAATTCTCAAACTCACTCACTATCTGCAAATCCACATCGCGCCATATCTCCATTAAGTTCACTATATACCACTTTTCTCAATCCCTCTAAAATGATCTTTCATTACATATTTTCTTAACCAACACAATTCCTAACCATCTCCCTCCATAATCCCCTGCGAATCTCAAGTTACCACCATTTGCGTCCCTCATTTCAATCTTTTCATTCTCACGTTCCATAAACTCACATCATACATTGCCCACATTCATTTACTTTTACATTACTCAACACACAATCATATCACTCATCTCATCTCACAAAATATGCTTCATGCCTCAATAAACCATACCAATCTTCCTTTTTCTTTTTCCACTATCTATCACAACAGATAAACTCATGTCCTCCCACCGAACTCCTACTCACCACAGGTGCCACTCACTACACCATAAGATTGGGTAACTTACGTATTAAGACCAACATACATGTAAAACAATGCATAAAGAAGCAAAATAATACCTTTGGATTAAACATAATATGCAACGAAATCAAAAGATGAGCATATGACCCAAAACAGGGGTCACTAGATCGAGTACAGGCCACTCGATCGAGTAAAAGGCTTACTCGATCGAGTAGGTGAAAGTCAGAGACACGTATAAAAATTACCAGGGCTACTCGATCGAGTACCAAGGCGCACTCGATCGAGTAAGGGTCACTCGATCGAGTACCCTACGCATTTCTCAACACTGTCCAGTTTTCGTAAAACGGTCATAACTCACTCATTTCTTGGTCGTTTTGGACGTGTGACCTATCGTTAAAATCGTAAAAGAACAAGATATCACCTCCAATTGGAATCACATTAAAATCAATTATACATCTCAAGTTATAAAAGTTTAAAGACAACCTCACTATAATCGAAAACACAACTACTTGATTTTACTTCCAAACAATTTAAACGACAACATGGTAAACAAAAACAACTCGATGCTCATAAAACCAGTATCCCTAACCACATGTTACTAACTTCAAAAGCCAAGCAACAACATCCATTATGCACATGCATCATTCAATTTACCAAGCATGTATTACCTACATGCTTTTATTCTATAACCTTACGTAAACAAAATCACAAATATATGACATCAAGGAGTCGTTTGGTTGATCAAGGAACTTAATTTTCCTAGGAACTTCATTTTCATGGGAATTAAGTTCCTACATCCAATTCGGGTGAATTTGACAAAAGTGTTTGGTTGCTCATGTAGGAATTAAATTCCATGGGAATTTCCAATGACCAAGGGGGGAGTAGGTAAGCCAATTCCTACATCATTTAGGCATTGGAAGTTCCTGGGAACTTCTAATTCCCCCATTTTCCAAAAAATATGGCAACCAAACAACCCATTTTTTTGCAATTCATGGGATTTTCCAATTCCTGTGTTTTTCAAGTGTCAACCAAACAACCCCCAAGTCTCCTATTCACATGTTACTAGCATAACAACATTATAAAATCTCTTCCATCATATAACATGCGTTATCAAAAATCATATTATCATGCAACAACTATCATCTTTTTCCACCAATTATTCATGCTCTTACTCAAACTTTCAACTATATAAACTCGTACAACACTACCAACAACATATATGTATACATAACTCTATGTATAGCTCAAATCAAACAAATTTTCTTTCCGTATTTCTATAATGTCATCTTGTAAAACAACTATCATGCTTTTAATCAATAACTTACGAAATCACATCATCACCATCTTTTCTACACATTCCCCATTCTCCATATACATACATCCACTGATTCATGCTACGCATCACCATATAGGTACACAATTCACAAGATAAACACATAGCGATCCCGACTCATATCCCATGGTGACCGGTTCAAAATTGTAGGGCGAGTTCGCGACTTTAGGACGTCTCCTAAGTCTTTGCATTAGCTCCTACAACTTCTACCCCGGGTTCATTTTAATTTGACTCCCTATGTTCATTAGGTTCATTGGTTACAGGTTTCAGGATCGTCGCTCTGATACCATTTGTAACACCCCCATACTCCAAGTGCCTTACCAGGATCACTTAAGGCATGGAAGTACTACCATCTCGGTTACCCGAGGCAATGATAATCATAAGACAATAAAGAAACGTACTTTAAAAGTAAATATAGTTTAAGTGATTACATAATCAAAACCAAAATTGATAAACTGAAATACAACATTCTCGCATTTGGTCTCATCGCTAAAACTATCAAAGCTATAAAACATCATCGACACAATGAAGACTTCTAATCGCCACGTGATGACTCATCCCGGCTATCCCATACGCGTCATATCATACCTGCTCAATAACTCGCTCACCACTCCCGAATGGATCACCACGTTTTTAAAACATTTAAACGGGGTCAGTACTAATTACACAAAAACAATGCCACAATGAAACAAGAGCACAAACAGTCCAAACAACTCAAACAGTTCACACAAATCCCCAGTCTCCATCTCCAATCCACACAACTGACTACACACTAAAGTGTGTAGCCCTGTCAGAGTACCCATCGCAACAAGTACTCCACGCCGCCAGTGGGGGACCGCAGCCGTACCCACCAAATCCCTGCTCATCTCCATCGAGCGATAAACCCAAGTTCATTAATGTGCACATCCCTTCTGTGGCAGGTTCCACAGAAGGCGAATCAAGGGCGTGAAGTCACTCCCTCAAGTGACTCCACTCAACCAGGGACGTACCCCGAAGAACACAGACAGAGAAACAGTAATCACAATACAACATCAACAACCGTCTGAAACAATCAACAATATGAAATCACAACCGTCTGAATCAACCAACAATCACTAACTACAGCACAATTCACCACACATATCATGTAACTGATACTGAGTAGGGAAAACACTACCTGGAATGCAACACAAACATCAGACGATCTAGCAGCTGTCTCAAAACCTTTCCTCTACGAACCTTTCTCCTATACACATAATCATACAATCACTACCACATCAACATAAACATAGAAAACCCCCAATCCCAAAATTAGGGTTTAAACAACCTTAACCAAATGTTATAAAAATGGTACGTAGGACTTACCCTTGACGCAAGGATTACAATGATACAAAGAACGATGAAATTCGACCTCTCAAGCTCCGGGATTTGTCAATAACACGGATGAATGCGAAGAACGTATCTTGAATCTCTTTTCAATGTGATTAGCTTTGTAAAAGTGTATTATAAAGATGACGGAAAGATTTATATATTAATCAGTGTTATTAACAAAACCCGACAAAACATTACCTGTAAACCGAGCTACTCGATCGAGTAACTGACGTACTCGATCGAGTAACTGACGTACTCGATCGAGTACCAAGGCTACTCGATCGAGTACCCTACAGGTCATAAACTATTTTAAAATGCAAAACACCCTTACTCGACAGAGTAAGACCCACTCGATAGAGTACCCAGAGGCTCATAAAATCGTAGTATTACACCGACTGCTCACCATAGTGGATCACGGCAGACACAACATAAAAAGAAAACACAAATAACAACACAAGGTCAGTAACTGAAGGAACACACAACACTAAATACAACAAACATACACCCAACACCTCCTCCAATCGCCAACACTCCTCGGACTGCCTGAAGGTCAAGTCCTGCCAGATTACGGCCGCAACCAGTAATCCTCACCGTCAGTGGGGGACCCACCTAAGCCTCACTCATCAATACCGAGCGAAAACCCATGTTTAGGGTTGTTCACTCGCTGGTCCGGACCAAAGACCAGACCGAACCAGACCATTTGGTTCGGACTAGACCAGACCGAATTTTATTTGGTCCGGTCCACCTATTTACTCTACTTTGGTCTTCGGTCCGGTCCTGGACCAAACCAAATGGACCGCGGACCGGACCATGGACCGAACTTATATGAGAAAATAATCTTTAAAATTGTAATATTTTTTTTTTATTTTCTACTTTTTTTAGACGTATTATAAGATGTGTAATTATGTACTCAAATCTAGTAAGAAGAAAATGTTGCTTATTTTTATCGTTATGAACTTTTTAAGTTCTAATTTATATGCTAAACCATGTCAATGACAATCATATTTGGTCCACTCGGTCCGGTCCGGTCCAGTCCAGTCCAGTTCACACGTTTTTCTGGTCCAGATCGGACCAGACCAATATTAATATGGTCTGGTCCTCGGTCCACCTTTTAGCCCTTATTTGGTCTTCGGTCCTAAGAGTTTGGTCTGGTCCGGTCCCGGACCAATGAACACCCCTACCCATGTTCCTTAATGTGCACATCCCCCTTGTGACGGGAACCACAAGGGGCGAATCAAAGGCATGAAGCCACTCTCGCAAGTGACTCCACTCAGCCGAGGACATACCTCGCGAATCAAAGACAAACATACAACAACCAACTACAACCAATCCACACTACCAATCATAATACGAATACAATCAGACACTACAAACAACATATTAAACAACCAATAGTACTGAGTAGGAAAACGTACCTGTAGTAATCCGCAGCAAAACCGCATACGACCGTAAGATGACAAGCAACCACCTATTACAAACAATATGACAACCCTATTACTACTACCACAACCATAAACAGAACTAAGGAAAACGTTGATGATGATGACATACTTATACATAGCGTTCTGGTGACAATACCGCTACCCGAGTCTTGCTTCCCATCCCCAAGGTGTCTCAACTCACAAAGGGCTCCAAAAAGGATGAATATGGGTGAAACAGAGAGAGGTGACGGCAGTTAGGTTTAGGAGAAAAGGAATGAAATGATTTTGTTTCACGATTCCACGATTTATATTTTACCGCTGAACTCCAGTTACTCGATCGAGTACGGAACATACTCGATCGAGTGGCCTCTACTCGATCGAGTCACTGAGCTACGACCGAAGAGCCTCTGCTAGATCGAGCCTCCTAAACTCAAAGAGTTACTATGTCACAAGGTTAAACTCGTATGGCTTCCAAGGTCCAGATAAGTGTCTAAGGTCAGTCAACAACGGTCAAAGGGTCCCGAAAAGGACGGGTATTACAAGCAACTTACTTTCTATGCAAAAGGTTAGAGGTTTGACTCCTCTGAGTACCTTTTCAATAAATTCTCATTTTTAATCATGCAGTAATTACAGTTAATATGCATTAAATATTATTGCATTCAGTACTGTTACACATATAATATGATTCGGCTTCAAATTTTTCGAACAAAAATGACTTCTAAACCGAGTATACATGTAATTCTGGTCAATAATGAAAATTCTTCTAGTCTTAAGAATTTGTATGCGTACACTCTCACTCTCTCTCGTTATTGGAATCTAAAGTCGCCACTAATTTGATGTTTTATATTTTGTTGAATGTTTGCATCTCGTGTCTACAATTTATAGAAACGTCACCGCTCCTTCGAATAATAGTGCTTAAATGGAATAATCGTGTGTTTCGGTCTCCATCACATATCGCTTCCATACATGACTATTGATTTCAAGGTTGAGGAAATGTGGGATGATGAAAATACCGGGTGGGAGTGGGAAGTATTCGCTGAGTATTTGCCTACTGAAATTTTGCAAGCAATTACTTCACATGAAGTCATATGCGATGTTGACAGTGACGATGTCCTTTATTGGTCCCAAACACCATCGGGTCATTCTCAATTAAATCCGCGATCCGGCTTATAAGGAATGAGCCTAATGAAGAGAATGCGAGTTTTTGGAAATTGCCTTGGAAAACATGGCCATCTCAGAGAGTTCGATTATTCCTTTGGTCACTCTTAGATGATAGAATTTTGTCCAATTCGAACATGGCTCGTAGGGGTTTTGTTGATGACCCGAGTTGTGCTAGCTGCAATACAAATGATGAAACGTCCACACCTATTAAGAGATTGTCACATGCAAGAAAGGTATGGAGCCTATTCACTAATTCCTTTCCTGACGGATTTTTTTTGAACAATTCTCTTTGGGACTGGGGTAGTTATGAATCTGAAATCTGACCGAGGACCAGCAGGACTTGACGAGTCTTGGCCCATTAATTTTGTTATTGTGGTTTGGTGGTTGTGGAGGTGGCAGATTTGTCGAGTCTTTTGGGCGGCAAGAGGACGTTCCCAACAATGTGTTCACTTTTCTTATGCAACGATTATGGGAGGTGAGAAACGCGAGATAATCCTTGAATAACATTAATGACTCAAATAACCGGCGCAAGAAGGAGATTTTTGTGAGATGTCTTGCTCCTCCGAATGGCTGGATTGCACTTAATATCGATGGTGCCTCGAAGGGAAATCCGGGTTTAGCAGGGGCAGGGGGAATATTTCGTGAAGTGTCGGGGAACATGCTTGTAGCGTTTTCAGAAAACATAGGCTTAGCTACGGTGATGAGGGCCGAGTTGACGGTGTTAAAAAGAGGACTAGTGATTGCGAAGGAGCGTCTTTTTCAACGTATTATTATTCAAATCGACTCAGAAGTAATCATTGATCTACTCGAATAAGGAGGTAACACCCCATCTGCGCACAACCACCTAGTCTAAATTTGCAAGTGTTTCATCACTGACCATCCATGGAACATTGATGTTCATCGTGTTTACCGTGAGACTAACGCGTGTGCGGATTGGTTAGCTTACCGCGGAGTGGCTCGGACACAACAACAGTTTCTTATTGAAGCAGGGGAAACTCCGAGGCAGTTTTTCAGGTTGATGCACCAGGATATTGGCGACGTGTTCTGGCCTAGACTCGTCCCCAATTGATGTTTTTATAGTTTTTTTTTTTGTTTCTTAGTTTCATTTTTTGGGCTTCCTCCCGCTTCTTGTAACAAAAAAAATCATATTTTAATTCTTTAACTTAAAACTAAAATAAATGCATTTAAATATAACTTCGGATTAAATTATTGATACAACAACAACATCAGAGCCTTAATCCCAAAATGATTTGGGATCGGCTGACATGAATCATCCTTTCGGTGGTCCATGGGTGAACGCACGCCTCAAAATGCGAATAAAAAAGGGAAAATGAAAAACAAGAACGAAAATGTAATGGAAAGTCAAGGTAAACTTAGGGGTTTTAAAATCGAATTCCGGATTTCTTTAATAAAAATTTAAAATTTAAATCGAGATAAAAGATTAAAATGATTTTGAAAACCGAAATAGAATTAAGGGTCCGGAATGCCTTAAAAGTGGTTGGTAAAAACGTGTAATAAAGGAGAGAAGAATAAATAATTTAATTTCTTTAAATTAAATAAAAACACTAAATATGTCAAAAAAAACCCTCAAATACTAAAAATCCACATGTATCCTTTCCCTCCATTGTGCCCTCTCCGTCACCATACTCTCCTCAAGCCCCGGAAATCTCATATCGTGCTCTATCACTCTCAACCATGTCTGTCTCGGTCTTCCTCTGCCTCTAGGGACCTAGTCTGTTCTCCAAGTCTCCAGGCTCCTAACTGGTCCGTCCATAGGTCTCCTTCTTACATGGTCAAACCATCTACCATCTTAGTCGGTTTTCCATCATCTTGTTCTCTACTGGCGCCACTTTTACCTTTTCCCTAATCACCTCATTCCTTAACCGATCTTTCCTTGTATATCCGCACATTCACCTCAACATACGCATCTCCGCCACACTCATCTTTTGAATGTGACAGTGTTTCACGGCCCAACACTCGGAACCGTAAAGTAAGGCAGGCCTAATTGTCGTGCGGTAAAATTTTCCCTTTAATCTTTGGGGCATATCTTTATCGCATAGAAACCCTGAAACACTCTTCCATTTCAACCATCCCGCTTTAATTCTGAGAGCCACATCTCCGTCTAACTCCCCATCTTTTTGAATAATAGATCCTAGATATCTGAAGAAATCTGACCCCTCAACAACATTCCCATCGAAAATAATACTCCCCGCCTCTGTCGATCTCAACCCCGCCACTTTAGTGAACTCACCCCTCAAATACTCAATCTTACTCCTGCTCAGCCTAAACCCACGAGTCTCTAAAGTCTGCCTCCACAATTCCAACTTTCTCTCCACCCCCTCTTTCGTCTCATCAATCAACACAATATCATCAGCAAACATCATACACCAAGGGATGACGTCCTGAATATCCCTTGTCAACTCATCCGTAACTATAGCAAAGAGAAAAGGACTAAGTGCGGAACCTTGATGCACCCCCATGGTAATGGGAAATTCTTCCGTTCTCCCAACATTAGTGCGAACACATGCACTAGCCCTCTCATACATGTCCTTTATGAGGTCAATATATGAAAATATATATTATTGATCCCCTTGATTAAATTATTGATCCAAATATGAAAATACGTGTTACTGACCACAATAATCTAACACAAATCTAAATAGATAGATATTAGCATTAAGATCTGGAATGAGACTAGACATAAAGATCTCAACAATCCCGAGAAAGACAAGTCCACTAGAATCAACTCTAGTAAGGAAGAAATCTGGTGGGAGGAATCTAGAAACAGTTTCCTAAAGCTAAATTTTGACGGCTCGAGAATAGAAGGCAATAAAATTGCTTTAGGATATTGTATAAGAGATCATAATAGTAAAGTCGTTTTGTTAGGAGTAAAAAAGTGCGGATCTAATAGTATTCTTGTTGCGGAAGCTCTCGCTTAAAAAAAAAAAAAAAAAAAAAAAAAAAAAAAAAAAAAAAATCTAAATAGATAGATCACCCTTTAATGATCTTACTGATTCAATGACATACATAAACCTAACACGTCGTAAGACTGCTCGATAACCTGTTTTAACTAAATCCATAACCGGCTCAAATAGCTCGAATGCTCGATAACCTGGAAACGGTGTCGAGTCGAAGACGTCTCAAAACTATTACTGACTTTTTTTTTTTTTTTTTGACAATAATGAACCGAAATATATTAAAGAAGCACAGCTAGGATACAGAGTTAGCCTGTTGCCAGGCGTACAGACCAGAAAGGATAAATTACAAACAAAGCACGGATTTCCCGAAAGGAATGCCGCACACTAATTGGGACTGGCAAAGAGGTTGCCAGAACTGCAGATAGTTTACAACAAGGGACTAAGAAACAAACAGAACTCAGACCCAGAGAATGGGCATAGCGCATAGCACATAGAAGGGCCCTGGTGGCAGCGTCGAAAGGCGAACTTGCGCGAACAACACATGACTTTGAAAAATCCAGCTCGGTACTGATAATGCAGTAATTGAAACAGTTTGTGCGTGGGACGTGGCATGTGGAAACATAAAAAGAAATCGCACTCCGTTGAGGTAAAGATGTATCTGTGACAACACAGGGTGTAACAAAGTCAGTAGAGGGGTGCAACTGTGTAGGACGTACCTTGGAAAATTGCACATGATAGTGCAGTAGATTCTCAATGAGTCGACAGGTGAATACAGGGTCACCATTGTGATTTCGAAAAATCACAGCATTGCGAGTAGTCCAAATGGCCTGGAGAACACAGCAAAAGTGAAGCAGGAGCCACCTTTGATTAGGCACCAAAGATTGTCTGTAAAGGTAAGACAAGAAGTCTCCAACCCAAGATATAAAGGAAATAGATGGGTTAGCCATGGCGTTAATCCCAAGGGCGGATGCGTTCCAGACATGTTGGGCCGCTTCACATGAACGAAATAAATGGTCTTCAGTTTCAGTGGATGAATGACAGAGAGTACACGTTGAGTCAACCGGCACATATTTGGATATTAAATTAACATTTGTTGGCATAATATTATGAGCCAGACGCCATAACATAATTGAGATCTTTGGTGGCATTTCTTTTCGCCATACTTGTTTCCAAGGAAAGGTATGAACAAAAGATCGAATGCAGCGGGCAGCAGAAGATTCAGACCATAGGAGCGAATAACCTGATTTTACCGAATAAGAGCCATCCTCTCGTATATTTCCGAGAGAAAGTCATCAAAATTACGAGTGGGGTTCCAAAGCAATAATCTCCTTTGCACAAATAGAGGAAAAGTAACGGAAAACCATAGACGGATTCCAGTCACCGGATTCCAGCAAGAAATCAGATAGAGATGGTGAAGGCTCTGGAACTGGAACTGGAGCGGTGCCAAATGGCTGCTTACCATTAATCCAACGACTTGACCAAAGGTCAAGTAAACGCCCATTACCAAGCTTCCAGCAAATACCATTATTAGCCGCAGAAACAGCCTTGCAAATGCCGGACCAGATAAACGATGGTTGAGATACTCGAGAGGTTGCTAGAGGAATAGGCAAATCACGGGCATATTTTGGGGACATATATCTTGCCAGAAACGCAGTCGGTTGTGAATGAATACGCCAAAAATTTTTAAGAAGCAAAGCCTGGCTTAGCAGATGGGTGTTTTTGAAACCAAGACCACCATATTCCTTTGGCGCTTGCAGTATACTTTTTGAAGTCCAGTGAATAGAGTGCTTATTCCAGTCATTGCGCCACCAGAAAGCCGTTAGCAAGGCATCTATTTTGCGACACACACCAATAGGAATAGGTACCGCAGAGAAGACGTGATTCAAAGAAGCAAGCAAGATAGCCGAAATAACTATCAATTTACTTGGTTGGCTGAGATGGAGAGCAGACCAGGATGAAATGCGAGTAGTGATAGCATCAACAAAAGGAAGGAAAATGGCAGACCTCTTGCGAGGGATATCAATAGGAACTCCCAAGTAGGTACCAAAAGTGGGAAGCTGAGCCATCTTCAAAATCGAAGTCAGATGCTCTCGGAAGTCCGTAGGTGTATTCGGACTAAACTTGATATATGACTTACTAAAATTAATCATCTGCCCTGAAAATGCTTCGAAGTCCTTGAAAATATCCCGTAAAGTCTCAAAGGACAAAGGTGTTGCCTTACGAAAGATAGAAAAGCATCATCTGCATAGAATAAGTGTGAAAGCGGTGGTGCATATCTTGAAATCTTGATGCCGGTCAAGGAGCCAACTTTTTCAGCTCTGATCAGTTGTCGCGACGGAATTTCCATACACATAATAAAAAGGTAGGGAGACAAAGGATCCCCTTGACGAAGTCCACAGTCTGATCGGAAAGATTCCGACGGTTCGCCATTAATAAGAACCCTATAAGAGACTGTAGAAACACATTCCCAAATAATATTTCTCCAGAAAGTTGGGAAACCCATACGCTTCATAATCAACATGAGAAAACTCCACGACACACGATCAAAGGCCTTGTTCATGTCAAGCTTAAGCACAAAAAACAAATTTGAACCCTTTGTTGTTTTGTTAAGATAGTGCAAAGACCTCATGAGCGACGAGGCAAAATCATCATCACCGGCCAGGGACAAAAGCTTGTTGCGAGTCGATACAATAGATGGAATAACCAAATTAAGCCTATTAGCCAGGCATTTAGATGCAATTCGGTAGATAACATTACAAAGACTAATAGGCCGATCTTCAAGGTTATCAACTCAGGGTGGTCCACCTTCGGAATAAGTATGATATGTGTCTGGTTCCATTCTTTCAGCATTACTCCAGAATTGAGAAAATGCAAGATTGCCGTAGTTACAAGATGACCAATCTGAGGCCAGAAAACCTGATAAAAACGGGGAGTAATACCATCCGGGCCAGGTGATTTCGAACCATCCATACTACGAATCACCCGGAGAACATCGATCTCGATAAAACGGAGCGAGAGAGAATAGAACAATCGGGCCGGCGAAAGCAAAGGAACATCCAGGTCATCAAGAAAAACTGCCGTGGACTGAAAAATATCAGCCGGAGACGACTTGTGACCTCCCAAGAAAGATCGGAAATAAGAACAAATCTCGGCTTCTATATCAGCTGGGTCATTAATCCATGTTCCGTTAGAAGTGCGTAGAGAAATCAGTCGTTGCTTGGAAGATCGTTGTTTAACACGGTTAAACAAAAAACGGGTCGGAAGGCCATCCAGAACTTCTTTACGCGTCTTGTTTCGCTGAATCCAGTAACTATGTTGCTTGGAGAGCAGCTGAAGGTGGGAAGCTCTCAGGTTGTGGTACAAAAGGGCGTCATCAAAGTCGGAAAGAGAAGTAGATGCTTGAAGAAGATCACCTTCAAGTGAAGACCAATTTATACCATAGCAGATACGGTGTTGAATAATCCAATTCAGAATAGCAAAACGAGCAGCAGCTAACTTTCGGGATAAGACATAAGAAGAGGAGCCATAAACTGGAGTGTTCCATGCATTCGATACAAGAGTCATCACTTCCGGAATTTGAAGACACCAGTTGTCAAGACGGTATGGCCTCTTACGTGATTTTGGTTGCGGCATAAAACGTAGCATAATTGGCGAGTGATCGGAAATAAGAATAGGTAAGTGAAGAACCGAGGAAGCGGGAAAGAGATCAATCCAGTCTTGGGTTGCATATGCACGATCAAGGCGTTTCATAATACATTGGTTATCAAGTTGGCCATTCATCCAGGTAAAACGAGGACCAAAGAAAGGAATATCCACAAGATTGTTATGAAATTTCCACGCTGTAAACTCAGCTTGACCTCTTATTGTTAAAGATCCACCAAGTTTGTCCGAATGTAATTCCACAAAGAAATTAGGATAACCAAGATGGTGAGTCTTCGTTGTTGCTATGTCGACATTAGTATGAGTCTCTTGCAAAAACAAAATCAGCGGATGATATTTAAGGACACACTGATGTAGATACGGAATTGTAGGATCATCCGCTTCTCCAAAGCCCCTACAATTCCAACAAAAGATAGTCATTGATACCCGGGTGGTGACTTAAGGCCCACCACCTGACCTAAACGATCCGTCCTATCTTCAGCGCTGTGAGAAGACAGGAAAAGAGACGGAAAAACAGTTAGCGACGAAAAAAGGAAACCGCACCCACTGTCAACAGAACATCTAAGACGTTTAAATGAACAAATTTCCAGGGCCGAATCTGAACTCATAAATTTGCGTTTATTCGGCCCACAAACACCAGCAAACCGAACTAAATCAGGCGATTTAGGTTTCGTGTAACTGAAGCCCGGTAAACCCAGGAAAACAAAGAGACACTCAGGGGGGAGTGCTCGTGGCTCAAAGACAGACAAGGACGAATCCAAAGTTAAGTCCATAAACTTAGCACGACAAGATCGTTTAAAACGTGGACAACTCAGACGATGCAGCTCATAACTTACCTTGCGCTTGAACACAAATTTCAATTTCCTACCAGACGAGTCCATAGGAACGGAATTACCAGAGCCAGAGCTAGGCCCAGCAACCAAAGGGTCACGAAAAAGGATGCCCACATCCACATGACGCGGGGGGTAACCGGTTCAGGCAAACCAAGATCCATGATAGGATCCAAGTCAATCCAGCCTAAATTGGGAGAATTCGAGACTATCTGACCCGCTTTAACTAATTCATAACTGATTCGAGTAACCCGATCACCACTTTCAAAGATGCGAATTGTGAAGTGTCAACCTCCTCCACCGACGACCAAATTGACGCTTCACCAATGTCTAGTTCATCACTCGAAGCAACTGCTCAACACAAGTACTTGATTTTCTCAATTTAGTACGCAAATATTTCCTCATATTGTATAATCATAACCCTAAATCCCCAATTCCCCCAATTGTCTAACCCTTTTTGTAAATTGGGTACACTATTCTTCAATTTATCACTGAAATTCATTATTTTTTCAAATACCCAGATAAAAAGTTCGAATCTTTACCCACTTTCATCAACTAGTTAACCCCAATCTTCACTAAATTTGTTGAACTTTAGTGAAAATGATGAAAGAATTGGGAAGAGAGGGTAATTCTTCAGATGATGAGGAAGATGATCGAAGGAACTTGATTAATCAAAACGACACCGTTAAACCCACTTTCCAGATTGATGATAATGGTTTCGGGGCGTCGCCGCGACGTCGTTTCAAGCTTGATCTTTGTAAGTTTATGAAAAAGAGGTATCTTTTTTTAGTGATCTTAATACCATTGTTAGTTTTACTTTACTTTTCAATAGATTTTCATGGTAATTCAAGTGATTGGGGTGTTAGTTTGATTAAATCATCTTCTGAGCAAATGAGGGAAGCTGAATTGAGGGCTTTGTATTTGTTGAAAAAGCAGCAATTAGGGTTAGTTAATTTGTTGAATCATACATTTAGATCAAATGTTACATTTAATAATAGTAGGAGTAATGATAATGGTGATGGTGATAATAGTACTTTTGGGTACTTGAATTTGAGTGGAATGCCGGTCGTGAAAGCGGGTTTTGAGGATTTGAAAGGTAGGATTTTTGATGGGTTGATGTTGAATAAGGAAATTCAGCAGGTTTTGCTGTCAACTCATAAGAATGGGAATGGAAATGGAAATGTGTCGGAATTGGGTGTCGAAAGTAATGATTTGATGGATGGGGGTTTTAGTATGTGTGGAAAAGTGGATCAGAAGTTGGCAGAGAGGAGAACTATTGAGTGGAATCCGAAGTCGGATAAGTATTTGTTTGCTATTTGTGTGTCGGGGCAAATGTCGAACCATTTGATTTGCCTAGAGAAGCATATGTTTTTTGCTGCGGTTTTAGGTAGGGTTTTGGTTATTCCGAGTCATAAGGTTGATTATGAGTTTAATAAGGTGTTGGATGTGGAGCATATAAACAAATGTTTGGGGAAGAATGTGGTTGTAACGTTTGAGGAGTTTGCTGAGGCAAGGAAGAAAGAAATGAGCATTGATAGATTTATTTGCTATTTCAAGGATTGTTATATTGATGATGATCATGTTAAGAAGTTGAAGTCTCTAGGTTTGTCTTTGCCTAAGCTTGAGTCACCTTGGGGGGAAGATGTGAAGAAACCAAAGAAAAGGACAGTTGAGGATGTTAAGGGTGCTTTTTCGTCTGATGATGCGGTTATTGCTATCGGGGATGTCTTTTTTGCTGACGTAGAAAAGGAATGGGTAATGCAGCCTGGAGGTCCTATTGCTCACAAGTGCAGAACTTTGGTTGAGCCCAGTCGCCTGATAATGCTCACTGCCCAGCGTTTTGTCCAAACCTTTTTGGGCAAGGATTATGTTGCCCTTCACTTTCGAAGACATGGTTGGTTAAAGTTTTGGTATGTTCGGTACTCTGCACTTACTCAGCAGTAGGCTAGTAGCCAAGTAGCTATATTCTTCAATGTTTATTGATGATGTAAGCTAGTACTCTTTCCGTCTCATTCATATGTTCACCTTTTATATTCGTTGTGAGCAGTATTTTAATCAAAGATAAAGAAATGATTGGCACGGAGGGAGTAGCTAACAAGCCTCATTATTCAGTGTTCATTGACGTTGTAACTTAAATGTCATTATGAATCTCTGACGTTGTGTTCAACTGATATTCAGCAATGCAAAAAATCCGAGCTGTTATTATTCAGTTCCTCAAGCTGCAAGCTGCATTTCAAGGGTAGTTACAAGGGCCAATACTCCAGTTATATATCTTTCGACTGATGCTGCAGATAGTGAAACTGGATTACTTCAGTCACTAGTTATTGTTGACGGTAAAGCTGTACCCCTTGTTCAGCGACCAGCACGAAATTCAGCTGAAAAATGGGATGCTTTGCTGTATAGACATGGCCTTGATGGGGATTCCCAGGTAAGAGTTTATTTCACTGAAGCATTTACTGCAATTGCCCCTCGATTAAAAATATTAAATTTCTTGAACTTATCAAATATCTTTGTGATTCACTTGCGACATTCATCAATGCTAATTTCTAAGGGCCAGTGTTTTCCCTATTTATAGACTGTGATTTAGGTATTCTCCTTCATGTAACCTCATCTTATTTTCTACATTGCCATTGTTGTTTGATGCTTCAGTATAGAATCATTAAATTTTAACTTATCTTGCTGGCACGAAAGATGGTATTCGTGACCTAGTTTCCATATTGTGAAGAAATGTTACTACCCGTTGTTTACAAAAACCCATGCCTTGTAATGCCAGAGGGTCAGAGATCAGTTCAGCTTCCGTCGGAATGTATCACCCTAATCCGCTATAAATCCACCCACAAGTTCAAACCTAACGGATAAAGGCATGAATAAACTTGCAAAATATGGCCTGTTATATAGGAACTTTCTTTAACTTGCAGAATTTTAAAATTATTCTTTAGCAGATTCTCATACGTGTAGTGCTTTCCTTATGAAGGTGGATGCAATGCTAGATAAAACAATCTGTGCAATGTCGAGTGTATTCATTGGGTCTTCCGGATCGACTTTCACTGAAGATATAGTTCGGCTAAGACGGGGGTGGGCATCAGCATCAGTCTGTGATGAATACATCTGCCAGGGTGAGCTACCAAACTTCATAGCCGAGGATGAATGACTTCGAAGACAGTCTTCGTTGATGTTTAATACTCCTACTTACCTGGGTATTACTTTGTAGCGATTGATTTTATTTAAGGTTTACGATATATGTTTTCTTTTTCCCGTCTCCTAATTCATTGATTCAATTTGGTAGTCAGATTTTTTGTTGTTACTGATGGAAGTAAAGACCATCAATATTGTTGTGCTCAGAAGACTGTGAGTCTGAATGTTTATATGATGTACTGTTTGTTGTGTAAGTTTTCTTTTGTGATTGCCAAATGATTTTGTGATAAACTTATGAATTGTCACTAACATCTATTAAATCCTCACACAATGAATTTCTTTGATAAATCCGTTTCAAAAATTACCAGCACTGCATTTTTTTTGTTGCCTGATTGTAAGGATCTCCTTTCATCGCTTGTTTCTGTAAAGGATCGTTAATTGGGGGATTATTTTAACTGCAAAAACTATTGGAAAGATGGTTGAACTTCCAATTATAAATCCATGTAGAAAAGGGTTATGTTCTATTCTCTCATTGGGGGTGTCATGATGTGGCTTTTCTGGATGCGATTGGGGAGAAGAAGGATCCTGCTGAACCTGACTAAATAACCCTGGGTTCCCGACATAGCTCGTTTCCGTGAAAGTATTGAACTGGCCGCCTGTTGGTATCGGTCCTGTAAGATTGTTGTAGGATACATTGAACATTGACAAAAAGTTCAGTTTTTCAAGCGAAACTGGAATTTCTCCTGTCAAGCTATTCTGAGACAAATCCAACATTTCGAGATTTGTAAGACTCGAAAATTCTGGTGGTATTCTGCCTGAGAAATGGTTTTGTCTGAGATCCAATACATGAAGGTTATGTAATTGACCCAGCTCACTTGGGATATTCCCTGTGAGTTGATTCCCCCCAAGATATATAGCCGGGGGCAAGTTTGCAAGCTGATTATAGTCGTTTCTACTCGAGTTTTCAGGCATGACAAGTAGAGGGATCTCAAGATAACTTCGGCTCAGATTGTTCATAACCATCTCTGAACTTAATGCTGAGAGCCTACCAAGTTGTGAAGGTAACTGTCCTGAAAGAAGATTGGCAGACAAGTCCAAGTAGAAAAAGTTCGGTAGAGTGTCAAACCAACCTGGGATTACCCCTGTAAGTTGATTATAAGACAAGTCTAAAATCTCTAAGGTCTTGAGGTGAATCAACCAACCCGGGATTTGACCTTTGAAGTTACAACCTCCCAGTGCAAGAACCTGCAAACTGTTGAACTCATCAGGCCTAATAAAGCTTTCTTCACCAGGTAAAACTTCACCGTAAAAGTTTTTGGATAGCGTTAGCAGTGTGAGGCTTTTACAGGCCGCGAATATTTCAATGGCCTCGGACACGTTGGTGAAGCTATTGTTTGAAAGAGAGAGGAAAGACAGTGATTCTAGAGCCACGACATTGGCTGAAATTCTTCCTGCTAATCTGTTGGTAGCGACTCTTATTGCAGTTAGTGACTTGCATGAGAATATGGACTCGGGTAAGTTCCCTGTGAAATCGTTGTTTCCAAGGTCGATGATTTGGAGCCTTCTTAGTCTTGAGAAATCTAATGAAGAGATATTTCCTTGCAGGAAATTGACCCTCAAAATGAGTTGGACAAGATTTGTGCAATTCATCAAGGATGGTGGTAAGAACCCTTCGAGATTGTTTCCGTGGAGGTCTAATTGTTCTAATTTTGAGAGATTCCCTATATTTTGAGGGATTGTGCCATGAAAATTATTGAAGTGTAACCGAAGAATTCTGAGCTCGGGAAGGCCAACTAAGCCTTCTGGTATGAACCCAGATAAGCTATTTGCAGGAACTGAGAACTCAACCAATGATTGCAGTCTAGAAATGTCAGCAGGAAGTGACCCTGACAGATAATTAAGGCCTGCTCGAAAAACTTCAAGTCTCGAGCATCCACCTAGGCCAGCAGTAATCGGTCCATTAAATTTATTGTTGGAGAAATCGAGTTTTTCGAGAAGAGGGCAGTTGGTACAAATTGATACAGGAATCTGACCAGTGAAGCCATTGTTGGTAGCATTAAAAATCGTCAAATTCGATGCAAGAACAAACCAGGAGGGGTCAATGTGGCCATTGAGCTGATTATTTGATACATCTACAACCTGGATAGTGGAAGGAAAGCTACCCTCTACCGAAAAAGATGCTGATAAATCACCCGTCAATTGGTTCGAGCTCAAATCAATGATCTCGAGACTCTTCAACGATTTAAACAGAGAATCAGGGAGAAATCCAGAAAGAGCATTACAAGAAAGATTGAGCTGAGAGAGACTTGTCAGCGTCCCAAGTGAAGAGGGTATAGTTCCTGTTAAACCTCTTGAAGGTAGCCATAGACGGGTAACCCGACCAGTGCCATCACAACCGATCCCGTCCCATGTCGAGCAGCAATCAGAGACGGAACTCCAGTTCAGCGATATCGATGAAGTAGCCGAAAACTGATCAGAAAAGGTTAGAAGAGCTTGTTGATCTTGCGGGTTGCAAACTTGTTGGTAAGAAAGAGTGATTGAATATAACAAAAGAATGAACAAATGTAAGTAGTGAGTTTGAAGTAATGAAAGCTTTAACATGGCTCAAATAAATGAATCGTAAAGGTTTTTAGGTTATTCAGTCACTTAGTTTTACAGTAATGCTTATGTAAAACGGTGTTATATAAGAATTGTCGATTTTTGTGAATGATTTATGTTGTTATTATGCATTTGTGTGTATTAAACATTTCAAAGAGTGTTCTTTTTATACCCTTAACAATGGAGGCAAACATCATGATCTACAAGATAGTAATATGATTCTTTTAATAGGAAAGGATCTCTGGCTCTTGGTCATGTCACCAAATTAAGGAAAGGAATTTAATAAAACTAAGTCAAATATAAGTTGCCAAGAGTAGTTTAATGTGGGCAACTAGGTGATTAATCTAATCTACTAATGCTTGGCATTAGCCTTGTTTTTTTGGGCGTAAAAGGAGCGATTTTGATGCTGACGGGATTTGAATTCAGGTCATGAGTATCACGCCTAGCACCTTTCATACTTTAACGGACTTACTATAGTTGTCATTACATTGGTGAATACACCTTGAGCCATATGGGTCCCGGGACACCGACAAGAATATATTTTTAATGTATTAGCTTAAGTTTTATGAAGAAAAAAAAAATATATTATACAATTTTGTGAAATAATATTATTGAAATATATTATAAGGAAATCAGAAACAAAATTTTATGGGTCCGTCGTTACTCGTTAATGAGGATGGGGGTGACGTTTAATTCTTGGATGTGAGAAAATCTTACCAATTGTTGAAACATCTGAGAAAATCTTGGCTGTGACGTTTAATTCTATTTCTATGTTTTGATATACAAATCATGAAGTTTCATATTGAATATCCATTGCAAAATCTTAGTAAAACTTGCCATGCTTTATAATAAGAGAAGATCTCTTACAAATCTTAGGTGTATCATCCATCGGAATCGGAATTGATATAACTGTTAGCTGATATAGTAATATAAATACGAGAATAATATATGTGATGCGGGTTAGAATAACAAATTTGATGCGGGTTCAATTGTTCGAACGGTTTTATATAGATAGAGTCCCTACCCCCGGAAATAAGCAAAAAGAGGCATTAAAATTTCACCGGAAAATTCACGTGGTACCCTCAAACTTTGCTATTTTTCACGTGGTACCCAACTTTTTAAGTTTGTGCACATAATATCCTTGAAATTTGATTTTTCAAGCACAACGTGCCTTTTTATCGTTTTTAAAATTTTCAATTGGTCATAAATTATAGACCAGAAATCGGAATTAGCTAAATTTTTTTTTCAAATTGATTACCTCTTCGAGATCTATAAATTGATAAAACGAAAATGGTCATTCGGAAATTTAAGATCGAAGATATGATTGATTTGAGATTTTCGTTAAAAAAACCCTATAAAATGTCAGTCGACAATTTTTTTTTCACAAATCGTAGATTATGACGAGATAATCATTTTAAGAAAAAAATTTGGTCAATTCTGAATTCCGTTCTAAGAGTTATGCGCAATTGATTTTTTTATAGCGACAAAAATGGCATGTTGTGCATAAAAATCAAACATGGAGGGTATAATGTACACAAACTTAAAAAGTTAGGTATTATGTGCAAAATGGAAAAGTTAGAGGGTACCACGTGAATTTTCCGAAATTTCAAATTTGCTTTTAAATTGGACGGAAAGAAGCGAGTACACATTACGCCATACGGATACTCAATCTAGGGGTTTTTATAAATTCTTATTTAAGACGATTGTAAGTTTGAAACGAGTTCAAACAATTCATGTACCTGGTTAGCAATGAACATTGACTAGCATTTGAGATATGTTTTTGGATTTTTCATACTTCATTTAAGACGGTTCTAAAGAGAAACAAACTAATGAATTTTAGCCTTTTGGATGAAAAATATGAATTCCTTTGCCCTAACTTTCAATATAAGACGAGAAACTTTATTTAAACTTCTAGCATTCTCTCCAACCAGGTTGATGGGTTCGACTCTCGCAGTAACATCAACGTTCTCATGGCTGCAATCAGGTGGTAGTAGTGTAGTATGCTTCTAGCAATATAGCATTCCAACATTTCTCCAAGGTTATGACTACTTACGACAATAATAATATAGCTTTCATTCCAAAATGTTTTCGATTCAATTAACATACATCAATGACCAATAATATAGGGAAAACAACGGTTTTAACAGTGGCGGAGAAAAAAAAAAAGAAAAACAATAGAAAACATAGTGAGACCATGTTTGTGTAATGTTCAACGCCGACCTGAAATGTTAGCGTCTAGACTGTGCCCTCTTGCGGCCTGAGGATTGAGAACCCAAAAGGTGGAGTTTGGTCTTCAGAAGAGAAGGGTAGAACACGAGTTTTCAGTATCCATTGTGAGACCATGAACTGTGAGAGAGATATTAGGTTCGAACTCCTTGCCGCGGCCTTTGCCCAACTCCACAGGTCAGAGATTAAAGATTGCCATGGTTCTTTGTGAAAAATGGGGTTTGGAATGCAGGTGCTGGTATGAATAGCATTTGTACCGAAGCTGGTATTGTGTTCAATTCAATCTCGGAGGAAGACGGTAACAAAAAAAAGGACCTTCATAGATGAAACGTTATCCTAAGTTCCGTGCAACTAAAAGATTTTCATCCAGCACACATTTCTCTAGCAAAAAGCTCGATGCATCGAGCAGGCCTTGGTCCTGGAACATACTCCAGCAGCAAATCTGACATACTTTCGAGGGAAAGAATTTATATGACCACAAACCAAGATCAGGTTCAGGTTGAGTATGTAAACTTATATATGCTTTATAAACTGTCACAATTCACAAACTCTTATTAAATCCTTTGATATATTCGCTATCAAAGTAAAAACACTGCAGTTTTCCTTGTTGCCTGATTGGATGGATCTCCTTTCATTGCTTGTATCTATAAAGGATCCTAAATTGGGGGATCATTTTAATTACAAAAACAGTTGGAAAGAGGGTGAGAATACCAAATATAAATCCATGTAAAAGAGGGTTATTTTTAATTCTCTCGCTGAGGGTGTCGTGATGTCGTTTTGCTGGCCGTGGTTGGAGAGAACAAGGATCCCGCAGAACTTGACCACATAGTCCAAGGTTCCCGACATAGCTCGATTCTGTGAAAGTATTGAACTGACCTCCTGTCGGTATCGGTCCTTCAAGATTGTTGTAGGAAACATTGAACTTTGACAAAAAGTTCAGGTTTTGTAGCAAAGATGGAATTACTCCTGTCAAACTATTCTGGGACAGATCCAACATTTCGAGATTTGTAAGACTCGAAAATTCTGGTGGTATTCTGCCTGATAAGTGGTTTTGGCTTAGATCCAGCACATGAAGGTTATGTAATTGACCCAGCTCACTTGGAATGTTTCCTGTGAGCTGATTGCTCCCAAGATATATAGCTGGGGGCAAGTGTGCAAGCTGATTATAGTCGTTTCTACTCGAGTTTTCAGGAATCACAAGAAGAGGGATCTCAAGATAACTTCGGTTCATATTATCCATAACCGTCTTTGACCTCAACGCTGACAGCCTGCTGAGTTGCAAAGGTAACTGTCCCGAAAGAAGATTCACGGACAAGTCCAAGTAAAAAAGGCTCAGTAGTGTGTCGAACCAACTTGGGATTGTCCCTGTAAGTTGATTATAAGACAAGTCTATAATCTTTAAGCTCTTAATATGAACCAGCCAACCTGGAACTTCGCCTTTGAAGTTGCAGCCTCCCAGTGCAAGAACCTGAAGACTGTTGAACTCATCAGGCCTAATGAAGCTTTTTTCACTAGGTAAAACTTCACCATAGAAGTTTTTGGATAGTGTTAGGGTTGTGAGGCTCTTAGAGGCCGAGAATATTCTGATGGCCTCGGACACATTGCTGAAGCTATTGTTAGACAGAGAGAGGAAAGACAGAGATTTCAGAGCCACGACACTGCGGGAAATTCTCCCTGTTAACCTGTTGGTAGCTACTCTTATTGCAGTTAATGACTTGCAGGAAAATATGGTCTCTGGTAAGTTCCCTGTGAACTCGTTGTTTCCGAGGTCGATGATTTGGAGCTTTCTTAGTCTTGAGAAATCTAGTGAAGAGATGTTTCCTCGCAGGAGATTGATCCTCAAAATCAGTTTGACAAGATTTGTGCAGTTCATCAAAGATGGTGGTATGAACCCTCTCAGATTGTTTCCATGGAGGTCCAGTTGTTCTAATTTCGAAAGATTCCCTATGTTTTGAGGGATTGTGCCATAAAAATTATTCGAGTATAATCGAAGAATTCTAAGCTTGGGAAGGCCAAGTATGCTTTCTGGCAATAGCCCAGATAAGCTATTTGCAGGCACTGATAACTCAACTAGTGATTGCAGTCTAGAAATGTCAGCAGGAAGTGATCCTGACAGATAATTAAGACCTGCTCGGAAAACTTCAAGTCTCGAGCATCTACCCAGACCGGCAGGAATCTGTCCATTAAAATTGTTCTTGGAGAAATCAAGTTTTCTGAAAAGAAGGCAATCGGTACAAATTGATGCAGGAATCTGGCCAGTGAAGGCATTGTTGGCAGCATTAAAACTCGTAAAATTCGATGCAAGAACAAACCAGGACGGTTCAATCTGGCCATTGAACTGATTATTTGATACATCAACAACCTGGATAGTTGAAGGAAAACTACCCTTTATGGAAAATGATGCCAACAGATCACCAGTCAAACGGTTGAAGCTCAAATCAATGATCTCAAGGCTGGTCAACGATCTAAACAACGCATCAGGGAGTGACCCCGAAAGAGAATTACAGGAAAGATTGAGCTGAGAAACACTTGTCAGCATCCCAAGTGAAGAGGGTATAGTTCCTGTTAAACCTCTTGAAGGTAGCCATAGACGGTTTACCCGGCCTGTGTCATCACAGCCGATTCCGTCCCATGTCGAGCAGCAATCAGAGACGGAACTCCAGTTCAGCGATATCGCTGAAGTAGCCGAGAAGTGATCAGAAAAAGTTAAGAGAGCTTGTTGATCTTGTGGGTTGCAAACTTGTTGGTAAGAAAAAGTGACTGAATATAACAAAAGGATGAACAAATGAAAGTAGTGAGTCTGAATTCTTGAATCCTCTAACAACATGGCTCGAATAACTGAATCATAGAGTTTTGTTTAGGCCTTTAGGGTGATGACGATGGCAAACACTCTGATATAAAATACTGCTCACAAAAAAATAAAAACGTAAAGAACAAACTGAGTCGGAAGTACTACAAGATAGTTATGACTTCTTTCACAGGAAGCGGGTGTAACATGACATTAAATCAGAGAAGGGTGTTAGTAGTTTAATAAAGCTAAGTCAAATACAAGTTGTTGTCAAAAGTAGTTAGTTAAATAGGGGCAATTGGATTATTATTCTACTAATCCTCGTCATTAGTGAGGACTGTCGGATCATGAATCATGATCCAACTAATTCGAGATAGATTGAATCATTTTTAATCACTCTACCGAACACAATTATTGAAATTTTTGGCAAAAAATTGGTCTAATTCAATGTTCCGATATAGTAATGACGATGTTTCAGATCTTCCCCATTGCCAAGTTTTATAGGAAAAACAATGATGTGATGTTATCTGCTAATCCAAGTTAAATTTGTTGTATTGCTTCTTGTTTAAGATGAATACTAGTATTGGTGCCCGGCTTCGCCCGGGCTACCTCTACTTACCATTATTTTTTTTTTCATTAAATAAAATTACTTAAAGTTGCATAACCCATAAATTTATCATTAGTATATTTTTCTATGACATATCCTAAAATTACGATGAAATAAATTTTGAGACAAATTCACTACTCCCGCTAATTTTTTACTCTTATTAATGAAACAATAGTAATAACATTTCACTACTTGTCCGTAATCATTGTTAATTTCACTACTCCCGCCGTAATTATTGTTACTGTCACTACTGCCGCATTAATATTGATAATTTCACTACTCCCGCCGTAATTATTGTTACTGTCACTACTGCCGCATTAATATTGATAATTTCACTACTCCCGCCGTAATTATTGTTACTTTCACTTACGTCTCTATACATCTAATAAACTTTAAAGTTTAATAAAATTGCATGAATTTTAAATTTAATATACAATTTTATGATAATAATAATTAATACCATAAGTGTGCATGTTTATACTAATTAATTATTTTATTTTAAGGAAATTGACATCTTCTAGTGTTCTATAAATATTTAGGAAAATTACCATGCATCTTCTCTCTTTTAGTCTCCTTGAAATTAACCATTTTAATTAATTATTTTATTTTAAGGAAATTGACCATCTTAATTAATTATTTTATTTTAAGGAAATTGACCATGTTTAGGAAAATTATCAAGCTTCTATATAATTTAATTTTAGCCCACACTATATAATATTTGCATTGAGATCCCTTAATCGGGTCCATCACACGGTGCTATTGATTTAAAACTATATAGTATAATTAATTTGTATAACTTTCTTTAATTACATTGAAGTCCCTTGGTTTCTGGAATTAATATATAGTATTGATTGATTGATATCCGTTTTAAATTAAAAAAAAAAAAAAAAGGTAAAAATATATCACTTCAAGTCCCTAATGGTAAAACGGATATGTCTCTCCTAGGTGAGACTAACTAATTTTATTGAATTAGCCTCGTACTTTTTGGTCGGCCAACAAGGCCAATTCAATAATAAATTGAATAAACTGCAGGAAGTATTGTTATTTTAAAAACTTCCAAAAACTAGTTATTCTTTATAGAAATTATTATCCCCTCTCAAATAAATAGAAATAGGCCACCTTACACAAATTGTGTAAAACTTTATTGTGTAATGCCACCTTACTCGAGAAATTGTACCGAAACTATTAAAAAGTCAAAGTTGATTTTAAAATTGTATTTGAGGGATCTATACATTATGGCATCCTCAATCACTGGATTCTAGCCTTTTGGACAAAAAAATATATTAGAAAGTCAACTCTCCTTTTACCCAAACTTTTTCAATAAAAGAGAATTTATTTCAAATTCTTGCATTCTCACTCAGTTAAAACTTGGCTGCCATGTTGATGGGTTCGACTCCCGCGTTAACATCAAAGTTCTCATAGCCAAGAACCGTGTTCAGGTAGGAGCACCATCAAAGTTCTAGAAATATATAGCAGTGCAACATTATTTTCCCAGGCAAAAATTTTAAGAGCTTTTGATTTCACTTCAATTAACATGAAAGCACCAATGATATAGTGAAAACAACGAGTTTAGCGCGGGGAAACAGAAAAAGAAAAGGGATAGAAAACAAGAAGAAAATAAATCATGTACTGTTATTTTAAGCGCAGACCTGAAACACTAGAGTCTAGACTGTGCCCTTCTGGCAGCCTGAGTAATTGAACCCAATGGTGGAGTTCAGTCTTCCAGAAGTGAGGACACAACTTCAACTTTCAAAATCCTTACAGACCAGGAACTGTGTGAGAGACGCGGTGTGACCTCCTTGCGCGCCTCTGCCCCACTCCATAGGTCAGAGAATACTGACTGCCAGGGATCTTTGTGAAAATGGGGTTTTGAATGCAGTGATTTATCAACGAAATCTGCTAACTAGTGGCGATCATTTGATTCCATACGCTGACATAAACAGCGCTTGTACTGAAGCTGGTATGTATGCAATTCAAGCTCGGAAGAAGGCAGTAAAAGGATTTTCTAGATGCAGTCAACAAAATCATGAAAGAGTACCACTCCCAAGTACATGTTCCGTAACTGACTTTGTATCTCTTTGCTAACAATCTGCTGTGAATCAGTCAATGTGCTGTGATGGTGTTCAACAATCCGAGTCAACAATCAACATAAATGCTTGTTGGGAAAAGGCATACTTGCATAGTGATATCTTCAGAATGTACATACCTTTGTTTGTTGAGAAAAGTATCTCGCTTCTTGAAAGTGAAGGGGTTCATTGCCCCAAGATGTCCATCCGGCCGACATTTCTCTAGCAAAAAGCTCGATGCATCGAGCAGGCCTTGGTCCTGGAACATACTCCAGCAGCAAATCTGACATATTTTCAAGGGAAAGAATTTATATGATCACACCCAAGTCAAAGTTGAGGATTGTTTATCAATCAAAAGTAATGAAGGCTCAAGACTGGATATGAAGAGACTGTTGGATATGAAGAGACTGTAATTGGT
Organism: Silene latifolia; assembly: GCF_048544455.1. Lineage (NCBI taxonomy): Eukaryota > Viridiplantae > Streptophyta > Magnoliopsida > Caryophyllales > Caryophyllaceae > Silene > Silene latifolia. The sequence goes on along the minus strand of NW_027413146.1, from coordinate 504,800 downwards.
TTTGAAGAAACGTCTACTGAGGGACAATGAATCCAGAAAATAACTAAGATTTATAGAATGAAAAAGTTAAAAGATTGAAGTACCTCCCACTGGTGGCTTTCTTGAGTAGTCGCCTGGAACGCTGATCATAACTTGATCATCCTTCAATGCCTTTTTCAACAATATCTCAGAATTGGAATCCTGTAACAAATCCCTCAGACTAGGCTAAAACTGAGAAATTAAAACACGATTAAAAGGTGAAGGATAAAGGAAAAAATTACTTGTTTGCCAGTGTAGCCAATGAGAAGGCATTCGTAAGGCCTGTGATGAAAGAGGTCAAGATCACAAATCAAGGACCCATCAGCTTTAACCTGCAATATAAGACATATTTTTAACATCAAGCATTGATGTTCCCAATAAAAAAATGCCAACCTACCAGTGAAATGCGTTAAAGGAAATCGAGCAGAGTGGGATGGAATTGGGCGGATAAGTAACAACTAACAAGCACATACCTTCAGCCAATATAATGTAGCAGCATATGTAACTCCCCAAGCCGGAAATAATTCGTTCTCAACAAAATTCCGCAACTTCTCTCTGTTTGTAACCCATAAGGCTACAAGAGCTCCATTCGTATGAGCAAATTTCCTGATAGGAATGGACAAGAAGTACCGGTTTGGCAACGTAGAGTACCTACAAGAACAACGTAGCGGATAAGCAAAAAATATCTATAATGTTTAAGAGTATACCAGACAGCTTTAGATACAGTTCATGAATAATCTGTATAAGCCAACAGCAGTACCCCAAAGCCAACTCTATGTTGAAAACAGGAGAAATCGCTTTTGTATTTACATAAAGAACTGCATTAGCCGACTATGGCCTTACAATATAAGAAGTGTGGTCGTGGAATAGTACAATGTTTTGGTGTCATTTAGCTTGATTCCATTATATTCCAAATCCAATACACAGTCTTTGACTCTTTGGCTCCATTAGAAATAAAAAAGGTGTTTAGTCATTGTCATAAAACAGAACTATGACAGGAGAGCATTTTTACACGCTACATCGCTTTGTCTGCCATATAAGGAGAGTGATACAGAGTGACAAGTGAGAACGCAAGATCCAAATAATTGTGTAACTGTAGTTCTCAGGATTGAACAAAACAAATACGTAGTACAGTAGTAGTTGCTAGTTACTACCATGCCAGATTTCTGTAGAGAACCACAACACTAGGCAACAACATTTTGTAACAGCCTAACAGGTGTAACAAGTTGAATCAGGAGAGACTGGGAATGGAGAGCGAAGAAAGAAATCACACGTACGCTGACTTCTGATAGACACTTCTGTTTTCCCAAGGCGGATCAACCACTATAAAATTGAATCCACAATCTGCATCAGCTGTGATGTCCACCAAATTCAGGAAGAGAGAGAAAGTATCAGAATGTTGCATATTCACACTAGCTGACGAAATAGAGGCCTCACTTTATAATCACGGATAAGGAAGAATGCACTGATAATTACGAGTAGAAAAAGGTCAACACTGACATGATTCAGCTTTCCGTGCCAATAAAGATGGAAGTTCCGGCATGATGATATTATGCTCTAGACTAAAACTAATGCTGAACTACATGCGTAATGAAACTTTATGCAGAGAAGGAATTTCATCACACCCATACCAGGAACAAGGTTGTGTATCCGCCCCAGGTCAGACTTTGACATGGATAAAAGAGGAAGAAAAGTATAAGTAAGCAATTATCAAAATTAACATAGGACTTTAGACTTAGCATAGACTTTAATGAGATGAGACACCAAGAATGTTAAGTATGGTAACATAGCTAACATTACTTATTCTAAAGAGGCAAACAGCTTACCATGTAAAAACAGCTCCTCTTTGGTAAAACGTACTCAAGAGTCAAGAATTCAGCCACCGCATCATTATCAGTCTCATTGGAGTTTAAGTTATTGAACAATGGGAGTAACCTTGGATCATAATGTCGATCAGTTGTGGAATCTGCAGACCAAGCAACTCATAAGAAGCTTCCAAGACATGGCAGTGTCGTACCTCTGCTAAAGAGTGACACTGATTTTTGAGAAAATTGACTTATGGCAACTACAAGAAAAATTAGGCTAACATAGATGGATGTAATGACGTATACACTGCCACTACCACGTCAAAAATAACCAACTTCAAGCTCAAGTAAAAAGATGCCACAAGTCATCTTCCACGTCGGTTAATTTTAATTTTTAAAGACAATAACAGTGACATTGACAATAATAGCTTTTCATGATATCATAACTTCTGATCTTTACTTCTGATTTTTAACAATTCTTTACAAGTACGTACAATTACAGCTTTTTTCTAAGGGCGAATTGGGTTTTGATTCTTTGATCACAGCTTTGCAATACATATATACAGTAATAAAAGGCTCTATAACGAAATACAAACTTTGTAGCTCATGAGTCAGGATGAAAGGTAGGGCAACATAAGTTTAGCGATTTCTTAGCACATTGTGGACTCAGACTATTGCAAGACTGAAAGCTATTGTACATCATCAGCTACCGATCAAATAACATATTTCCAAAAGCAATAGTAAATCAGACTTTGTTCATCAGAGCCTGTCATCATTCTCATCACCGAAGGTATTTTAGCAGAATTTTCATAGTTCCTTCACTAAAAATGAAAACATGTATCGTGCTTAAGCATTAACTAACAGTCAAATTTTTAGCTCAAAGGCATTCAACAGCTATTTTGCACAACCAGCTAAACTAACCAAAACAACAAAAGCAAGGCAAATGAAAAGTCAAAATCAAAACAAACTAACCTCCATCTTCTTCAATCTCCTTACTAGCCTCGTTAAACCGAAGAGCGATTTCATAAAATTGAGCTTGCCAAACCTTTCCAAGCTCGACAAGCGAGAGCTCTTCCTTAACTTCCTCAGAATTCAAGTCTATACAACGTTGCCAACCCTCAGGTTCACAATTAAGCTCACAAATCACATCCAACACTTCCTTAGCTAGTAATAATTCTTCATGTGCCTTAACTAGTATTGGCCTAATTTCCTTCAAACAAAAACAACCCAAACTTAAACATCAAACATCAACAAAATATACCAAAGATTGTAACTTTAATAAGCAGCAAACAACCCAGAAATGAAAATGCATTACAAATAAATAGAAACTCAAATTAAACCCTAAAAACTCAAAATTAGAGACGAAATTGATCAGAAATTATACCTGGTGACGTTGATCAGCAAGTAATTCTTTCTCATTAAGACCAACACATTGCTTCTTGTTCTTATTCTTATTGTTTTTCTTTTGATTCCTCTTTCTTTTGGTATTTTTCTTAAGAAACCCAGAATTTGAATCTTCCCCAATTTGTTCTTGTTCTTGTTCATGTTGTTGTTGTGGTTTGTTAATGGAGGAATTGGAATTGAAAAATCGGGAGTAATAAGAAGAAGGAGAAACCCTAAATTGAGAGTAGTTATTGTTGAGGATTCGAACAGGGTCTATGAAGGTTGTGTTTGAATTTGGGAATTTGTAAATTCCAGATTTCAGGAAATTAGTGAGATTGCTCTTCTCTTCCCCCGCCATTGTTGCTCCCTTCTTTTCGATTTAATTTCAGTTTACTTCGGTTTACCTTTATATGTACTCGTTGAGTTCAATTTAACTCATATCAGTTCAGTTTAGTTCGGTGGATACATATTAGGGCCGAACAAGTCGGCTTAAGTAGAGCTCGGGTTCTGCAAATTGTGTTGCCACTGAAACACGTCGTTGAGTTGGGTCGAGTACAAGTCGTTCCGACTGAATTTTTAGGGTCATTTCAGTACATGTCTACAATGATGTTCGAAAAATTCAGTACAGAAACTATTGTAGTGTCGTAGTGACTCTTTACGACCACAAAAAGAGACGACAAAAACGTAACATTAGAGGATGATTTGTGAGCTAGTAAACGAAGACGAATGGTCACGGAAGAGGGTGCATAATTGCATATATACATTATACAACAGAGGTGGTAATGTTACAAGTGGTAAAAGAGATGAAAGAAAAATAAGGGAGGAGTTCGCCTCCCTCCAAGCACCTTGCTACGGAATAAGAAATGAAGATATGAAGTTGGAAAACGACTAATGAGGAAGAAACAAATATCACGTGTGATGGGCCGACAATGCCCTTTAATTGACACTATCGTTGGTATCTGAACTGTCAGCTGTTCGAGCACCATTTCCGACTGTTCTCTTGCTCATGTTTGCTCGTTGAACTAACCGGACTAGCGCTTGCACAACCTCTGACATTGGTGGTCGGAACTCTGGCTCAGGCTGTTCAAACAGAGACAAATTTACAACAGTGCGAAAAATAGAGTGCGCAAAAGAAGTAACTCTGATTCAAGGAAAAAAATTGTGACGGGTTTTACATCACGGTGAGTCTCTGATTCCACTAGAAAACGATTCAGTTTTCAGTGTATCAGTAATCCAGTTTAATTTATAATGTTCCTATTGGTATCTAACTACAACAGTAGTTAGACTGGAGAAAAAATGTGACGGGTTTGACTTCTTAAGTCGATGGGTTCATGAAAAAAGAAACGGGTGGAGAAATGGAGTGCAAGGTTCATGCAAATGCATATAAACCAGGAAGGTTAAGGTCTTAGTGTCTTGTTCTGAAACCAAGGAAACGGAATACATCAACCAGCGAGAAATACCTGGACACAAAGTGCAATAACATCAGCAAAGCGAGACAAAGACTTCACCGGGAATAGTCCTTCCAAAGCAGGATCCACCATTTTCGTTAAAGAATCGATGTCATGAAGCTGGGGTGTTGCCCACCGAACTAGAGATTGTTCAGTCCTTGTCCTTGAGCTGTATGCATTACAGCATTATCTTAGAAAATCATTATAAATTCCAAGTTGACTTCAATTTGTGCCGAGGGCATGAGTTTAGTCAGTTTACCTATCAAAAGGTTTCCGTCCAGTGAGAAGCTCTAACATGACCACACCGAAGCTAAAGACATCACTTTTTAGAGTATACTGACCAGAATCGGCAACTTCAGGTGCACATGTGTTGTGATTCATCACCTGCATACAACACAAACAAAAATCATTTAGTGGCAACCATGAAATTGCAGTTACCGCGCTACCTTTCCACAGAAAAAACTGTATACAGGTCTTATTTCTTAGCATCAATCCTTGTTATTAATAGCCAACATTTTACAGGAAATTGTACATACTGACCAATTTACATCAACAGGTATGAATGTGAAACATGATGATTGATCTTTATGGGAATTGGGAAACATAAAAGTATAAAACCCTTCATAGAGATAGGCCGATAGCTAACCGATATATTTCACCAAGCATAAGATTTACCATTTTACCTGATTCACATTTGGAAGGATAGTAGCTAGTCCACAATCGGATAGATGTGGATTCAGCTCTCCATCAAGTAATATGTTCTCCGACTTAAAATTCTGATGAACTACCGACGGTGAGCAAACTTCATGCATATACCTGGGAATTTCGTAACAACAAGCAGTTAACAACAAATAAACACTGAATTCCGTTTTGAGTCATATACATGCAATATTCCAAACATTGCATTTGTTGATTATCTTAATGCTCTGGCACTCAACTAAAAGTAGGACTAGAACAGTTAACAGTTAGAATCTTGTAGGCTTTTTTTTCATATGACAGTAAAATATCATCTTGACTTACTCAAGAGCACGTGCACTTCCCAAAGCAATATTGACACGAGTGTTCCAGGTCAGCAGTTCACTGTATTCATCTTCAAGATGTAAGAAGTCATGCAACGAGCCATTCTTGTGGAATTCGTAAATTAGCAAGTGTTGACCATGTTCTGAGCAATAACCAACAAGCTCAGTCACATTTGGATGATGTAACTGGGAGATACTGGCAACAACCTCGGTGAAATCTTCACTGTGGTTCGCAATCACGGATGAATCAATCTTTTTCACAGCCAGCACCTATCGGAATGGTAAATTTTAGAAATTAAAAACTTGATAGTTGATACGCATCCAGGCTTGAGAGAAGCATACAATTACTTGTTCACTCACATACAACAAATAAATCTTATTCCAAATCTTCCAAAAAATCATTTCTATTGGTCGCATTGACTTGTTCGATCCGTCGATTTATAATTTTTCACCTTCGTCTATACTTACAAACATCCATTTATATAGATTACCGGCCCATGTATGATGTGAATTTATCAAATTTGTAGGACTTTTGACTATATTGTAATTGATAAATTTTGAAAATTAACAAATGACTAGGTAAGCAAACAATGCAGGTGGCGACATTTACCTTCCCGTTTTCAAATTGAGCACGATAAACACGTCCGATAGACCCTTCTCCAATAAGATTCTCAGAGCTGAAACTGGCAGTAGCCATCTGCAAATCTGCTATTGAATATGATTTCACATTGCCAGGCACTGGTGTAGGCACCTTGGTCACAGTTGTCTTATTTGAGAAGTCCTCGTTATCAAATGATTTGTGGCGATCCAGTGGCGGTGGCTTAAGATTTATTGTGGCAACTGCATCAAGTGTGGTTGTGTTTATGGAGGATGATGAATGCACGGATTTCAATTCTGCAGAACACAAGGCCTTAGTGTCTTATGCTGTCAACTAAATCATTCTAATACTTAAACATCAGGTCAATAGGAAACAAAGGGAAACTAAGCTAAGTTGGACTAGTCACTACAAGAAAGAGTTTTGGGAATATAAACTATGTCGATACTCGACAGTGTTCTTTCGAATACTATTTATATACTCTATAGATCAAATCCATCAGTTATGACAAAGTTAGTTTCTCAGTTATCATCAAAAGAATGCAGTGAAGGAAACTGTAAGTCAACAGAAGTGGTTTATCTTCTCGATAAAATGACACAATAAATCTTGATAGTTCATCTAAAGAGGCAGAATTTACAAACATATTTCTGCACTTTCGATAATATGGAATGTTCATTGAGAGCAAAACCAGAAATGCCAAGAAAGCAGAATTACCATGCACATCATTTGAAGCAATTGTGACAAATGGCTTCTTAATGTCCATCTTCTCTATGTCGGGGGTTGGCCTCCGTGATTTTTTCTTAAATATGACAAAACCCACAATTGCTACAACCACAGCAATAGCCAAAATTATTCCAACTACAGCACCGGCACTTATACCAGATTTACTAGAGTTAGAACTCTGTGATGACTTTTTGTGGGTCGCAGACTTTTTAGGAGTGTGTGAACCAGGTGGAGCTGGCGGTGCAGGACCTTCACTCCATGAGTTACCACCTTTCCTGTCAAGGGATAATATTTCAGTATAAAGACAATGCACCATAGAAAGTATCAATAACACACAGATGGAGACATGGAGTGTCTCGAAATGCATACTGCAGATTTATGTTTTGCAATTGCCGTGGAATCCATCCAGTGAAATGGTTATTTGCAACATTCCTGCAAAAAAAAAAAAAAAAATCATGAAGAAATCATTTGTAGACAAGCGTAGTTAAAGTGATTATATAGACAAATAAATACTAACAAGGTCCGAAGAGGTAGGTCAGCAAGGACATCAATTGTGCCAGTGAACTGATTGTTCTCCAAATTTCTGCGCAATGTTAATAATTAATCTACAGGAAAAAAAAAATTATGAAAGCAGATGTCATAAGATGAAGAGAAATAGAGGGGAGTGACATGGAGAGAGCACTAACAAAGAGGTCAAACTTGTCAATGAACGCATGGATGATGATAGGTTCCCTGTAAGAGAGTTGCCAGAAAGATCCCTGAAACATCAACTATTAGTGAGTTATCCTCAAATTCATTTTTAAAGAAAAATACAGTCAAATCTTTTTTACATTTACGTGAAAATAAAATGCCTGAAAAATTAGAATCGTTTAAATATGAGTAAGTAGCAACATTATAATGCTGAAGCGATGGAACTAATAAAGACACACAAAAATTGGATAGATGGGAAGACATCTTACATTGATGATAGTGAAGGTAAGTCTGAAAAAACGACGCCGAGTTGTCCACTGAATTGATTATGGCTAAGGTCTCTATTCTCAAGCAGATAAACAAACATTAGTGCCGTTTCTTACAGATTTTAGTAAAGAGCAACATTGAATCAAAAGCAATTTACTTACAGTTGTTGTAATGATTTCATAGTAGAAATCGAATAGGGAACTGCTCCATTGAAATTACAACTAGCAAGATTTCTGCACAAGAAACAAAAGCCTAAGATCATAAACAGTAAATAGAAAACTAGATAAGTTGAATATAAAGACGAACAAGGAATAGAACTGAAACTACAGTGACAGAAGTCCTGTCATTAGAAAGTTAGATTGACTAGAACGTTAAGAGCCGGAATAAGAGAACATACAATCGCAGCACATTTAACGGAAGGTTATATGGTACAGTGCCTCCGAAATTATTGTGACTTATGTCGCTGCAAACAAAAGCACAAACGAGTATAAGAGTATTTATTAAAGCACAGTATCTGTGAACAAGTTGTGAGAATCATTGTAGATAACTAAGGATATTACAAGTCAGTCAGCGCGTCCATATTTTGAAGTGAATATCCTATTGAACCAGTAAGTCCAAGATTCGATATTTTTCTGCAAAAGATTATGAAACCAAAGGATGAGAATTTGACAGAATCGGTAGATGGCCGGGACCAAAAAAAACGAAAAGCAAATGTATAATGGTAAATGGATGGTTACATTTGTGTTACTCTTGAGCCTGAGCAAGTAATGCCTTTCCACAATTGACCACACGGATCACCAGCAGATGAAGTCCATCCAGTGAGTTGTGACGGAGAATTCATGCTGCTGTACATGATGTTAAGAGCAGAAACTGTGGAATGAAACATGAAAATTCATGTCAAATGTCACCATATATATACTTTATCACAGATGTGGGTACATTCAGATACTCCTGGTTCGATCCAGTATGACTTGAACTTGCTATACATCTGTTACTCGCAGATGCACAGAAACTCATTGATATTGTTATTTTTCCCTCCCGAATAGCCATTTGATTCTAGAAGCCACTACATAAATAATTCAACTCAAAGGAACTATGGAAGGCATCTCTAGGATTGCAAATTTGCAATTACACGAGCTCAGAAACTCGGTGGCCCCAAAAGTTAAATGAACATTACTATAGTGCAATTTAGCACGATTGTCAACATAACTTGCACAAAGCAGTTGAAAACCAGTCATATCATTCATCCCGCCAATCAAGGAATTACCCATTTCACTAACCCTCCGCAGGAAGATGCCAAACCAAATCAATGACTGAAAATGCACCATTGCTAAGAGGTGGTACACTGGTACTACTACTCATGATTAGTCATGAACAGGTTTCGGAACCCGTCTTCATCAATAATCCCCTTGAGCTACTACGGGTAAACTTACAATCCCCAACAACACAAAAAGATAAATGAAAAAAGCAAGTTGACACCAACTCCATGTCTTGAATCCAAAAGTGTCACCACCAAAAAAAACATGTATTCCATACGTTTGTTCAATATACGTGAGGTGTATTTTAATCAAACGTAAGAAATTGACTTGAACGGAGGGAGTACTCAAAAAGCAAAAAGGGTAACAAAAACCAAACTTTTACAGAAAACACCAAAATACAAACATTCAAAACAATGAATGTACGCATTGTCAGAAAGGAAACAAAACAAAAACAATGAACAAGCACCCAAAGTTCCATTCTTTGCACATAACCCACCAGCAAAAATGCAAAAATAACATCACCCACTTCACAATATGCAAAATTAATGTAAAACCAGCATACATTTATCTGCAAAAATCTTGAAAAAGAACACAAAAACCCAGAAATGCTACTTAAAATACTAAAGATAACAGTAAACAGTTAAAAAAATTAATTAATTACCATCTTTAGAATCAGTATCACCATTAATTGAGCTTAAACCCAACATTAAAATGCAGATTAACAGCAACATCCATAGCTTTATCATCATCTCTTGCGTTTTTTTGTTAATTAAATTTTCTTGATTATGTTTCTTTAATTTGGTTTTTGTAAAAGCATTTTAATTTGTGAGTGATAATTGAAATTTGAAGTAGAGGAGAATACACAGTAAAATTGTGAATATTGGTGCAAAAATGTCAGAAATGTTTGGGACTATTTATCTTTGTAAAGCTGGCATGCATGGTTAGACACTTAGACCAAAAGAATCCTACCCTCTCTATTTTCAATATTTTGTCTCTTTTTATGAACACCAAATCTCATTAAAGACGGACAATATCTGTCATAAGTTTGTGACGAATACCGTTTCCTCTCACAAAATAACCATTGAAAAGTGAGTGGGAAGCACATGAGGGTGCCCCATCTTATCCTTTTTCCCTTTTTATGAGAGATCACAAGTTTTGTGACGGAATTAGCCCGTCACAAGCAATAAGCAACACTAGCTGTTTTATGAATCATACTCGTACTATTTTGCTAATTTTTTTAATCGGATAATTCACGCGGTACCCCTGAAAGTGGCCAACTTTGCACAAAATACCCAAATTTTTGATAAAAAAACTTAAAGAGGCCATAACTCGTGTTTACGAACTCAGAAAGTGAATATTTTTTTTTTCAAATCGATCATCTTTCCGAGTACTACGATTTGAAAAAAAAGTTTGGCGAGTTTGGAACTCGTGACCAGGAGATATGCTCACTCAAAGTTTGTTCGGTCGGAAAAACTTTGACGCACAATAACTCCTAGTAGCGGAATCCAAATGCGACAATTTTTTTTTTCAAATTGTAGTACTCGGAAAGATAAGCGATTTGGAAAAAAAATTCGTCACTTTTGGAACTCGTAAACACGAGTTATGACCTCTTTAAGATTTTTGGATCAAAAATTTGAGTATTTCGTGCAAAGTGGCAAACCTTATGGGTACCGCGTGAATTATCCGTTTTTTAATTTGGTAAGAAATTCGGTGGGATATTTTTTAAAATTTTAATAATTTGTAGAATTGTAGTAATATTATTTACACCTGACAACTGATACGGTATTTTCAACCGCAAATCTTGCTTGTGACGGTGACAACCCATTTAATTTCTAACATTATTTAAATTGATATAAGTCTCACAAATTCGACCTAACCTGAGTGACCCGACTCGAACCCGAGCAACCTTGACCACACAAGACCCAAAATTACGACGCAAAAACGAACCGACTCGATGATGACCTGCAACAGTTCGACCCAACACCTTTGTAACACAACCTCAATAAGATGGGATGAGTACATTTGGCTCCATTATTTGGACTCACTTAAGCTCAAAAGTACAAGTTCTTGTTACTAAGTAGTTGGTGGAATCTTTTATAAACATATCAGAAGCTTCAACCTCTTATTTTCCCGATGTGGACAACTTAATCTCAATAACTTTTGGGGTGTTACATGACCCGTAACCCGAAAAACTCGATTAAGGCCGACTCGACCTGACCGCTGATCCGACCAAAAAATAACCCGAAATTGACCTGAAAGCTTACTCGAAAGTTGCCGATCCGAATGATAACCTGCCATTATCTCGAAGATATAACTTCGACATGAATGAAAAGACAAGAAATAAATCGACATTATAAAACAACTTTTTTATAAAGTATTTAAAATTAACTAACCTTATAACTTATAAGTTATAGCTTCGCTAAATAATGACCATAACTCGACTCAAACTGGTAAAATAATCGGAAAATATTGGCTTGATAATAAACTGTAGTACCAAATCAAGCAAAACCCGACTCAAACCAATGAAAACCCGACCCAAAGCCGACTAGACACGACAGATTTTCATAATTACCTGACCCGATAATGACCCGACAATGACCCGACTCAGAAATGAGCCTAATAATGACCCGACACTATGATGACTAGATCCAACCAAAACCTGACAGTCTGACACTGCCCGACCCGACAATGACCTGAACCTGACTCGAGTTAAGAATTAACACGAGTAACATGACCAAAATCCGACCCAGACATAATCATGACCCGAATCTAACATGACTCGACCCAACCCGAATGACCGCCATCTCTTCAAAGATAAGAATTTGTGACTTTTTAATACATGAGAGAGATTGAATGTTTATCTTTAGTTTCATTTTTCATTATAAGTGATAAATACGCTATAATACATTGTAACTTGATTTGCCGATTCGTTTTTTTAAACTACTTTACTTTTCAGTTACAAGCCTTTTTGTCATTTTGTGGACACCAAATTTTATATTTTTGGTATCTATATATTTTAAGGTGTTGATTTTCGTAGTACAAATTTTACTCATTGTAGTACGTTTTTACCAAATTACCCTTCTCATTTCACCCCTCATTTGTACTACATCAACCAAAAAAAAAAGAAATTCCTAGAAATCCCCTTCCCTACATTCTCTACCACAAACACTAACCCACCTCCGGCCACCCACCCACTCATCACCGGTCATTTACCTATCGACCGCCAACGACCTAATTCTTCCCCATCGACTCGTCGGCAACCCTAGCTTGCCTCTGCATCCAGACCACCTCCGCTCCCTTTCCCTTCACGCACCCTCTCCCCTCCGTCCACCAGCGACGTCAACGTCGTCCCTCCATGAGATCGCACCCCTTCCCTCCACCAGCGAACCAGTCACTCCCTCCCTGTCGCCACTCAACAACCAATGCCAACATAAAAACCCCAAAACCGATTAACAAAATCTTATAGAAAAAAAAAAGAATGTTAATTTGATCAATAATTTGCAACTAATGAATCAAATACATTTTTTACATTTAAATCATGGTATAATTGGATAAATTTGGTTAATTTGAGAGGTTGTATGATTGTGAATTTGAGAGAATTAGGTTAGTGTTTTTTTAGTAGGGGTATGCAAATGGAAAGTTATGTGCTAAATGTACTGAATTGAGTAAAATACGTACTGCGAAAATAAATTGCGTTATTTTATAATATCTTTAGTATTTTAGAGATAATTATCAGAAAAATGATGTGATAATATCTCAGGATACTCTAGAATATATCGTCTTGCCCTTCAAGCTACTGCAACTATAAATATAGAGGTTGTGTTTAAGGTTAGATGGGGCTTGGGGAGCAGATAGATAAAGTCTCAAAACGACCCTATCTTCCTACTACCAAATTGTAGGTAAGATGAAATAAGTCAAAAAAGACTCCATCATCTCTGTACGAGATTAAAGTCGATAAGACCTCCGTAGTATTATCAAAACCATAAATCTCTTAGAGATGGAATCAAGAGAGTTACGGAAATTGTAACCTTCAATCTTTTAATAATAAAACTCTTGTTTTCCATATTGTTTTCTTTCCTCTTTATTGTTTATTGTAGGTTTTAGAAAAAATTATGGTTTACATGCTCCAATGAAAAATTACAACACTTTGTAACTTATACGGATCCTATTTTATTACTTTCATTCAATAAAAAAATTTACTTTTTCTTTTTTATGGTTTACACGCTATATGGTTTGACAAAAGGTACAATGCTTTCAAACTGTCCTTGTTCACTCTCTCTCCAAAGTTGTCTACTTGCTTGAAATTTGTGTTACAAATATTGCACAAATACTATTGTAATGCTCTCTCCAATGGTTCATTTAAGCACAAATACTATCCTACAATCAGTTGTACAGTAATATTGTACAATTGCCTCAAACTTGTTGAGCTCTTACACAAAGTTGTTGAGGTATTTTACATGTTATTGAGCTATTTTATGAAATTATTGAGTTTAATAATTATTCTGTTAAACTCAGTAACTTTGTATCATAACTTGATAATTTTGTTAGTAGTAGAGCTCGATAATTTTATAACAAAGCTCAATTGCTCAACTACATTAAATAAGTTGTATATACAGCCAGTTGTATAATACATTAAAAAGTATTGTGGTGGTGTAAGATAATTGGAGAGAGGGAATGTATTATTGTGGGATAAGATGATTAAAATAAGTATTGTAGTGAGGTAAAATGATTAAAATAAGTATTGTTGTGGGGTAAGGTGATTAAAATAAGATAAAGTATGGGTATTGTGGGGTATTGTTGTGGGGTAGGTGATTAAAATAAGTATAAAACTTTACTAAATAAGGAAATGAGGAGAGTTATATGAATAGATGAAAAAGGAAAAGGGGAGAGTTAAAATGAATAGGAGGGAGTACTAGTTTAGACCTCATGCAATAAATGCACGGTATATAGAGTTTTTTATAATGACTTATATAATAATGGTATATCTCATTAATTGTTCATATTTCTCGTTATTTTATTTTGTTTTGAGAAAAAAAAGTTGTAACTGGTAATTAATCAAGAGCATTGAGTAATGTGGTGAAATATATTTTAAACAAAATATTTTTTTACCACAAAGCTAATGATTTTAATTTTTAAATTCTCTATTTTTTTCGTCACGAAAGTAATAGTAGCGATTTACTGTTTTGTTTTTTTACGTAGTATGGGTCAGGTCATTCTTAAATAATAGTATTAATAAAAATTTTAGCAATTTATAGTTTTATATAAAATTTATTTATGTTTTAATTAAGAGATTATAGTTTAGAATTTAGTGAAAATAATATAATTTGATAAAAAAATAATTTTAATGAAATAAAATATAATTGTTAGTTTCCTTACTTCGTAAATAGACTTAGTTGAATTATTTTCCTTATTTGAGAAGATGATTTTTGGAAGAAATTTTTTTAAATAATCCATCTATTCTTGTAGTAGATAGAGGATTGGAGATGAAATAATTAGATTTAGCTTGTAAATATTCGGTCAGGATTCTCTCAATTACTTGAAAAGAAATGGACTCCATTACTTTAATTTCGAACGGTTTAGATTAAATCTTAGGACGATCTAGTGGTTGTAATTATTTCATAAAAGTAACGTTTTAATTAATGGAGATAAAAAATATATTAGAATAAGAGTATACTAGTATTGGTGCCCGGCTTCGCCCGGGCTACCTCTACTTACCATTAATTTTTTTTTTCATTAAATAAAATTACTTAAAGTTGCATAACCCATAAATTTATCATTAATATATTTTTTTGTGACATATCCTAAAATTACGATGAAATAAATTTTGAGACAAATTCAATAATCCCGCTATTAATATTTTACTCTTATTAATGAAACAATAGTAATAACATTTCACTACTTGCCCATAATCATTGTTACTTTCACTACTCCCGCCGTAATTATTGTTACCATCACTACTGCCGCATTAATATTGATAATTTCACTACTCTCGCCGTAATTATTGTTACTTTCACTATTGCCGCATTAATATTGATTATTTCACTACTCCCGTTGTTGTTTCTATTACTTTCACTAATCTCTCTGATAATATTGTTACTTTTACTATTCAAATGAGTGATTACTATCATATAACTATATCCAATATTACTACAATTCTTTCTTTACTCACGAAATTACTTTTACTAAGTATGTAATTTTAAGAGGATTCTATATTTATATAAATATATTACATATATGCACCAAATCAAATCGAAACAATTATGCAATATTATATATTATGAAATCTAACTTGAATTATTTTTAACCTACTTATATTATATTTTTGTATGTTAAATAATTAACATCTTTATACATCTAATAACCTATAAAGTTTAATAAAATTACATAGATTTTGAATTTAATATATAATTTTATGATGATAATAATTAATAGCATAAGTGTACATGTTTATACTAATTAATTATTTTATTTTAAGGAAATTGACCATCTTCTAGTCTTCTATAAATATTTAGGAAAATTACCATGCATCTTCTTTCTTTTAGTCTCTTTGAAATTGACCATCTTAATTAATTATTTTATTTTAAGGAAATTGACCATGTTTTAGTCTCTTACAAATGTTTAGGAAAATTACCAAGCTTCTATATAATTTAATTTTAACCCAAACTATATAATATTTACATTGAAATCCCTTAATCGGGTCCATCACACGGTGCTGCTGATTTAAAACTATACTCCCTCCTATTCACTATATTCTTCCCCTTTTCTTTTTGCACAAGGAATAAGAAATCGATTTTGGACCACACAAAATACACTATCTCACATGTAATTTAATTTGGACCACACAAATCAACCCAAAAAAGGAAATAGGGAAGAAAACCCGAATAATCCGAATAAGGAAATAGGGAAGAAAATGGTGAATAGGAGGGAGTATATTATAATTAATTTGTATAACTTTCTTTAATTACATGAAAGTCCCTTGATTTCTGGATTTAATATATAGTATTGATTAGAGAGAAATTGGAAAGAAAATAATAGAGAGGATCCAAATTGGTAAATACTTGTATTGTAGCTACTAACTACCAAAACTACATGGTTTTGTTGAAAAAATAAATAAATAAATTTTTATTAGATAAAAACATTGCGGGACCTATGCAAGCTACAAATTGTTGTAACTTATCACTTGAGCGATATGGAGCCGAAAAGCTAAGCATCTTAAAATATTGAGTTGACAAGTCAAACTACAATATATTGTAACAAAACGTCTTGCTTGTGACGGGCTAATCCCGCCACAAGTTGAAGACCTCTCACAAAAAGGGAGAGGGGATAAGGTGGGGCACCCCCATGTGCTTTCCCAATCCCCACTCACCTCTCATGGGTATTTTGTAAGAGGAAATGGTATCCGTCACAAGCTTGTGACGGATATCGCCGTCTTCAATGAGATTTTTTGATATTGTAATTGGTCATTATAAGGAGTGGTGAGGGTAAGATTATTGGCAGTCTTGAAACAAGACTTTGGTAAATTTTAAGACAAGACTCACTCCAAGACTATCAATAATCTACCTAAGTCTTAAGTTGAATCTTGAAAATCTAAGACTCAACTTAGGGTGAGATTATCAGTAAGACTCTCACAAGTCTTAAGACTCTGCACAACAGCTTTTCACTAATTTTTATTATTTATTTATTGTTTAGACTCATCTCAGACTTTATAGATTATCCGTCAGATTCACCTCAAACACTACTTTTCCACTTTACTCTTTTTTTTCACAAAAAGGAAATGACACGTGTGATTCACTCATTGGTTAGGGTGAGATTATCAGTAAGACTCTCACAAGTCTTAAGACTGCCTCATCAGTTTTTCACTAATTTTTATTATTTCTTTATTGTTCAGACTAACCTCAAACTTTATAGATTATCCGTCAGACTCACCTCAGACTCTCCTTTTCACTTTACTCCTTTTTTTTCACAAAAAAGAAATAACACGTGTGATTCACTCATTGGTTAATTTCCCTTTAAGGTGGGGTCAAGACTCACTCAAAGTCTTAAGTTGAGTCTTGGATTTCCAAGACTCAACTTAAGACTTTGTCAAGACTACTAGTAGATTATTAGTAGTTTTGAGTGAGTCTTGCATTAAGACTTACAAAAGTCTTGACTCAAAACTACTAATAATCTAACCCTTAAGACTTTGGGTGAGTCTTGACCCCACTTTCAAAGAAAATTATCCAATGAGTGGATCTTATGTGTCATTTCTTTTTGTTCTTTTTTCTTTTTAAGTTTGTAAAAAGAAGAAGTGAAATGGAAAAATAGAGTTTGAGGTGAGTCTGACTGATAATGTATAAAGTCTGAGGTGAGTCTGAGATGAGACTGAGCAATATAAAAATAATAAAAGTTAGTGGAAAGTTGATGTAGCAGAGTCTTAAGACTTTGGTGAATCTGACTGATAATCTCACCCTAAAGGGGTTAGTATAAATGATCGTCTCCCAATTGTAGTTTTGAGGATTACTTTTAGGCTCTATTTGACATAACTTTTAAGTTACCTGTTTTGACTAAAGTTTTTATCAAAAGTTTCATGTAGCGTATTCTTTTGACAGTATTTGACAAGTAGCTTATTTGCCCAAAACACTTTTAGTCAAACAAGTACTCCCTCCATTCAACTCCACATTACAAGTTTCTCTTTTGTACACTATTCACAAGTGAACATTCAATGTTAATTTTCTCTCGATATATAAGTGAAAATATATTCATGTGAGATCTTATTTGATTCGTCTTTAGGAGCACATTAAGAATATCTAACTTTTATAATTTTTGCAAATACGTAGCTAAAGATATTTATCGCGTAAAACACGCGTTGGCAAACGTGAAAAAGCAAACTTGTAATGTGGAGTTGAATGGAGGGAGTAGCATTTTAGATTTTCAAGTACCTGATTTTAGGTTATATTACCTTTTTACCTCTTTAATCTATAATTATTATATCTTTTTATGTTATTTTATCAAAATAAGTTACCCTTTTAGTTAGTCTCCCAAACCTTTTTTTATATAATCACTCAACTTATCAGCTCGTAATTTTCAGCTACCTTTTTAAATCCGGATTTGTAAATATCGTCGACGTTTTAGTAAATATCGTCGACGTTTTCATTTCAAAAGACGATAATGCCCTTTGCATAATTACACTATTTTCTCTCTCTAAACAATTTTCTCTCAAATTCTACTAAAAATCAACTACATTTCGATCTGTCATTGCATTAAACCAATTAAAAGATGTTAGAAATTAACGCACATCGACTAGAAAACTTAAATAAATTTAAAAAATCGGCAAATAAACGTATTAAACACGGTTTTTTTTTTTTTAAAAAATGAACTAGTTCATGGACTAAATGTTGAGATTCAACAATCGACCACGGACCAAACGTGGGAAACTAACGTTGGCCGTGGTCCAAACGTGGGAAACCAACATTGGCCGTGGTCCAAACGTTGGAATCCCACGTTTGGCCACGGAGAATCTTTTTTTTTTTTTTTTTTTTTTTTTGGCAAACGTTGATTTCCAACGTTTGGTCCATGGCTGAACGTTAGATCTCAAAGTTTGGTCCATGGTTCAACCTTGAGGTATAAATTTCAAATTTACGCAAACAATTAACAATATGTTATTTACAAAATTAATGTCATGAACTAATTAGGCTGACATATTGTTAATTGTTGTTGTTGTTGTTTTTTGTTTTTAATTTAGTTGATTTTGAGAGAGATTTTTTTAGAGAGAGAAAGTCAAAAGGGCAGTAATCGTCTTTTTTATGAAAAACGTCGTTGATATTTACTAAAACGTCGTCGATATAAATCAGCCCCCTTTTAAATATAAGTTAATTTTTTAGTTTTCATACCTTTTCATCTTGTTTTTAAGAAAACCTTACTTTCTTTTGTATTTTGCATATAAAGTGTTTTTTTTTTGGAACGTGGGTAATATTTTGTCTGTTGTTCTTCTTGGAATTCCAAGAGGACATGGCTTTGCTAATTCCTAATTGAATAGTCCTTTTCAGTGGACACAATCACAATATAAAATTTTTGTTTTCTCTTGTTCTTGTCTATATTTACGCCAACAAGGGTGAGTTTTGTAACACATTGTTGAATTAAATTAGTGTAAAAGTGTTACAAATAACGTAAATAGATATGCCTATAAAGATATTCACTAAACTCACTATAACTACGAAAACATTTACAATGAGGATCATCGGATCGTTATATGGTAGAGTTGGTATAATTCACTATAGAGAGTTACTCCTAATATAATACACTGTACTTTTTTATAAAATGTTATAAGGATACGGAAATAAGAAATGAATAATTTACTTTTGAAATAAAGTCCACTATGTAATAGGTCCGTAATGGTGAAGTCCATTTGTTAAAAACCTTGGGTGAATTTCTAAGACACTCGGATTCAAGCCTAAGAATAATCAAGTCTCCTAGACTTCAAATCTATATTATTTAGGAATATTTTAAATATTTTAAATATCCTTGTGTAGTTGTGTTGGTTGCCTAGTAGGTGATCGAGAGTTAGATGCGGTGTATCATTGGAGTATCTGAAGGTTTTTTTGTTGTGAGTATAATTTTGCAACTTTTGTTGTATCCTTCACTTGACTATAACATGATCTTTTTAATGGGAGGATTTTAGACAAAATCATTCTCAATTTTTTTAAAATTTCTTTAATTTTTTTAAGGTATCATTGGATGCTTTTAATTTCTCCTAATCATCTTAATAATGCATATTTAATTATTTGGTTTGTTTCTTTTATAATAACATGATAAGGTTGGTGAACTTTTATTTTCGAGACATCCATTTTATTTCATGACCAACGATTTAGTGACTTAACCGGCGTTTCATATTATAATGCATCTGAAGTTGAATTAAATTTTTCGCATGAGATAACAAACATAAATTTTACTTGTGAGTTGTGATATTCACAACCGTTTTAAATAATGTTAAAAAGGAAAGAGGGTTATTATTTGTGAGACTCGCATGCAAGAATAGCTGGATAACAAATGAGTTTCTTCTTTGATAAGATAAGTCGGCTTTAAGTTAACTTAATTAGAAACTGTCTCTTTGAAAACTTGTTAAAACTTTGTTGTAAGATGGTCACAAAAAGTAATGATCATTATATAAGAGACTATTTAATTTCTAAGGTTATGATTTCTAGATAAGTCGACCTTAAACGACTATTTACAATAAAGTATAAATATTATAAAAAAAGGAGTTACAAAAGGTTATGATCATTAATTATATAAGTCATTAAGCTCGCATCAAGAATATAAGTCACAAAAACACATGGAGCGCTACTCTATCGGAGTTATATGAGTAAGTTTTTTAAAACCATTTTACATTAAAACGATATAAAATCATATTTCAAATTTTTTGGTGTCCTTCGTAAGCAAAAATGGTACCCCGTAGTTTGTAAAAGTTATTTTAATAGGATTAGTGAAGTAAACTAACACATGCTTTTTACATAACAACTGTATAAAGTCATTTTATACGAGAATTTTTGTAAAATTATATTTGATAAAAAATTGTAAAATCGTCTATATACGTGGAGCAATGTACACATATTCAGCAGTGGTCGCCGGTCGGTGAGTAGTTCTATTGCTTTGATTACATTAGTACCACTAATCAATCATTCGTTGGCGCTTGTATAATAATATCACAAATGAAAAATGCGAATTAGGTAGGTTCATACTTCATACAGAGAATAAGTGATTGCCGTCTTAATAAAAACTAGTTTTGGAACCCGTGAAAATCACGGGATCGCTAATAATTTATTGTTTTAATCAGCTTAAAGATTATAGACTATGAATGTTTATCTTCCAACAAATATTTAGGTGTTATTGTAAGTTCTCATTATTGATTGAATGAATTAGAGTGTTTAGACCGACAAAATAAAATCTCAAAGGTGTTTAAGGTTGACAAGTACAGATATTGTGATAACACAAGAGGTGATAATCGTAGACTTTATGGCAATGTGTATAGGTAGTATAAATGAGGAGGGAAGCCAAAAATTCATCATTTAAGAAAAAAAGTAATATGCTAAATTAGTAGAATGTACTCCCTCTATTTTTTTATATATGACTTTCTCACATTTTGAGACACTTCATTCTCTCTTAAAATATAAAACTAAATATTATGATATGTATACTCATATGAAAGAGTTTTTCGTAAGGAATTTAATGGTACCATTTTTATATTTTTTGAACAAATATATTTTTGTAAATATTAAAGTCAAATGCTTATCTCGTAAATGCAAAACGTCATATATAAAAAAATGTAGGGAATATTAAATATTAATAGGTATAAAGATGAGAGGAAACTAAAAAGTTTATTACATTTACATTCTTTTGTCACATTAAAATTTGTCATTTTAGGTACCATTTAATTAAATTGTATAGATTTATTTATAGATGAGTGAATGAAATCAATGCCATGTAACTATAATTGATAATCCACGTCACATTAAAATTTCCATGTTACATTTAATTAAATTTGTCATTATAAGTACCCCTTTAATTAGATTGTATAGATTATAGATGGGGTTTTAGGGCCGCCGCATGAAACTTCATAGCGAAAAGAGTTGCATATTAAACTAATAAAAAGTTGCCTAAGGTAATATTTTTAAATTATGTGAGTATGTATCATCCTCCTGCAATTTAAAAACACAAAAATAATAAAAAATAAGATTCTAATTAATTCAATATACAATAAAGAAAAAAAGTAAAAAAATATTCTAGTTATCTATGTAAACTTTACATACCAATTTTTGGAATAAAATGGAAATTTTGATTGTTATATAATGATGAGAGGAAAGCAAAAAGATCATCATTAAATAAAGGGTCTTGATTTTCGCAGTACACATTTTACTCATCTCAGTACACTGTTGACAATTATACCCTCGCATTTTCCCCCCTCATTTTCTCTCTCTAATTTCTCCCTCGTGTATTCTCTCTAATTTCACACATCCATTTTCCTTTAATTTCACATTACCCTATTTCCGACTCCTCACGAGTCATGACTACATTGTTAAATTAATTTGACAAACAAAAATAATTACGTACAACATTGATAAATTATGTATTTAGTTTATAATTTGTCTTTACAAACACACATTTGACAAAAGAATAGAAAAATTAAAGGATCTTGATCTTAGTGCCCTTCTAACAAAGCAGGTAGATTGTGAAAGAATTGGGTACAAAATAAAATATAGGAAGCAATTTTCTGTACTGCATATACAGTACATTGAAAAAAAACGTACTACACTAATTATACGCCACTTTCCATACTACTACACAACCAACGACACCAACCACGCCGCCTTTGGCGGCTAAAGGACAATCCTTGCTGGCCATCCGGCCGAACCACCACCACCACAACCTATTCGTCGCACGACTGCATCCTCCAACCACCAGACCACATCTCGAAAGCCGCTCAACTCTTACGTCGGCAACGAACCACCGTCCAACCACACCCTCGACGCTGACCAACGTTGAACCACACCGGTGACACTGAACCGCTGACCACCGTCGACCCCACCATACTACACGAATTAGCCTTTAATTAATTTATACACGAACCCTAATAAAAAAGGAAAGAAATTATAAAAAAGAGTGAATTAAATTATTAATACGTGATTAACAAATTAAATATCTACTCTTTATTCGATTAATCATTTATAATTAAGATTTTGAAGGAGGATAAAGAAGATTAAGATTTTGACTATAGAGAGAAGTAGAGAGAAGACAGATAGAATTAGGTTTGTTGTTTTTTTAGTTAAGGGTAGACAAATGGAAATTTTAGTGCAAAAAGTACTGAGATGAGTAAAAATTGTACTGCGAAAATAAATTCCGTAAATTGATGAGTAAAAAGTAATAAAGTTAAATAAATAGGGTAAATTGATGACTAAAGCTATGAGAGGGAGATAAAAAGTTTGAATCAATTTTTTTTAATTTATTTTGTATGTTTGAGACTTTATATTTTTTATTTTTTTTTACTAATAAGCATGTGACACATGATAATAAAAAATGAATTTTTTTTATGACACATGGCTTAGTGAGATGACTTAGTGAAATATTTAGTCTTGCCTTTTTATAATATTGTACTTTACATACCAATTTTTTGAATAACATGGAAATTATGATTATTCACATTATTGTTATATAATGGTGAGGGAAAAGCAAAAAGATCGTCATTAAAAAGATAATAAAGCTAAATAAATAGGGTAAATTGATAACCAAAGTTATGGGAGGGAGATAAAAGGTTTGCATCAATTTTTTTTTTTTTTGTTTTTATTGTGTTTGCAACTTATATTTTTTATTTTTTTTAAAAAAAATTTATGAATGAGGTGAAATATAAGGTTTTGTTTGTCATGTTGAATTCAAGACTGGTAAGAATAAAAACTATACATATATGAAAATTAAAGGGTTAAACAAATAAAAAAATGGAAAAATAAAACAATAGGCGAAAGTAGTAACTTACAACATAACAATAAAGTGTTCACATCAAAGAAGATCATGACATTGAATCCTATAAAACACAACAAAATAAAGAGGTTAAACTTAATTTACTAATAAAAATGTTAAAAAAACCATAAAAAAAAATCAATACCAAGATATACACAAAAGATATGTAATTTCACTTAAAGAGATGAAATATATATATATATATATATATATATATATATATATATATATATATATATATATATATATATATATATATATATATATATATATATATATATATATATATATATATATATATATATAGATTCGGGATCCTATGAGAACCATCAAGATAATGAGAATCGTGAGAACCACTCACAAACCTTAGATCAAATTTATGATTGACGGTGAGATGAACAGTAAAACAAACTTTCTTATTTTGTTAACGACGCACCTCCAAACTCTCAATTGTGATTCATTTTACGAAATTGACTTTCTCTCTCATCTTTCTTTCTCTGTCTTCGACGATCACATCATTCGATGCATTGTAGCTTCTTCTTTCTCCTTCTTTCTCTACATTCGATCATCACAAACATTCCAATCAAACTCTTCGACGATCATAATCGGATCCGATAATTCGACGAGGTAAACTTTCGATATTGCTGATTAATTTCTACGAAATTAGGATTTTTGTCCTTTTCTCTTTGTAGTTCTTTTATTTGTCGATTAAATTAGATGAATTTAGGTCTTGATCAATGTGTTAAATGATGAATTATGTTTGTGAAATTAGGGATTTAGTGAATTAGATTAGGGAAATTGAGAAATTAGGGTTGGGGAAGCTAAGAAATTACATAAATTTGTTGAAATAATGAAATTAGGGGCTGCATTTCCAGATGTTTCCGTAATTAAACAATAATCAAACCATAATTTGTCATCTCATTTATTAATTTCATTTTTAACCTGCGAAAATGCTTCATTTTGCTTCGTCGATCATAGAACTTGTCATTAGGCTTCAATTACTGCCACTTTTATTTCGTTTCCATGTCGATGATAACTTGTATGAAGTTATATTCCCGACGGATGAAATAGGAACTGATTATTCTGTCCATGTTAAGCATGTGGTATGTTTTAAGGCCATTTCACAATAAGCTTGTTAAATGGCTGATTTAGGTCTAGTTTTTGCTTAAATTATTTACTTGGTATTGTCTTTTGTTTATTAGAAGAAGGTGGTGATTTCAAAGCTTTCTGAGAAGATTCCAAGGCTGAATGCTACACGGTTTTTAATAACCAAAGTGTATGTTCCGAATTCAAGTTTCGATGTCGAGCATGATCTTTGAATGTACCTAATGCGTCATATGGAGACGTAATGGGTTAAGCCATGCTATATTAGGAAGCTGCTACGGGATGTAAGTCTCTATTAGTTAAGTCTAACTTTTAGTTAGTGTTTCTATTTAAGTCTCATGACACTAGCCATGAAGATGCATGGATTTGCCTTGTAGTTTCACGAGTTAGTGTTATATGTGCATCAAACTGCCATTGAGATTCATGAATTAGGCTTGTATGTGCATTAAATATGTAGGCTCTAATCTTGATTTCATTTAATTGTTATTATGCAAAGATCTGCTGTGAAACGTTACATTGTGAGGGTTTGCAAACAAATTATGACTTGGAAAGACAACTCTTTGAATAATCAAGTCACGTCTGGAGCAAAAGCCAAGAATGACATTCGGTAATCAGAAAACTTCAACCAACAATGCTACATCATTAGTATATGACGATTCCTAGTTTTTTTTTTTTTTTTTTTTTTTTGAAATCTGCCGTGTTTATTTCATATGGTTGGACTCATTCTAGTGTTAATCATATAGATGATTCATTGTTGCAATCAATTCTTACTCAGATCGAAAACGTTCCGTTATTAGTATACTACATTTTATATTCCTGATTTGCAATAACATGGTCGGCATCTCATGGAATTGGTTTGACATTTGAATAATTCTTCAGTTTAACCTCAAACTAGCATTATTTCCTGTGACTGATTCCTGAAATATGCGCAACCTAATTAACTGTCATATTTTGCAGGCTTTCTTTCCTTTTTGCGTGGAAAAATCACATTGGTTAGCGTGTGTTTCTGATTTTAAACGAAAGATGAACTTTGTACTTGACTCAAACCTGCCAAGTGCGCCCTGACGTAAGAGTCAATCAAGCTAAACGGTATGGCTTTATACCTTACTCCCTCTTTCAATTTACTTGGTGATAAATATGATTTAAAGGTTGGAATATGTTGATGTGGTAAAAAAAAGTTTTTCTTTTAAAGTTTTCATATAATGTTGATGAGGATGTTTATGAGTCAGAAACCAAATTTAGAAGTGGTATGATAGAGGTCTAAGTAGCTAGTTAAAAATGTAACTGCAAATTAACTCTGATGAGTTGATGGATGCTTAGATTAACATTTCAATAGAGAATTAATTTGCTTCCAGTTTCTACTCATTGTTATGAACTATGATGGGCATATAAAATTGCTGAATATTAGTGAGATACGAGTATTCTTTTTGTTAGTTTGTGTACTATTTGGACGTCACAGGTTGGATATTTGAGTTTTGTGTTTTCCGCCTTACAAGATGATATCCTTCCTTTGCAAGTTTAGGTGTATTAGGTATATTTAGATGTTGCAAAGAATCACATGAAGTAGCCTTGTAGATGCATGAAAAAGCAATATATGTGCATCAAACAACCATGTACATGCATGAAATAAGTGTGTTATATGGGCATGAAATAAGATTCTATGTGCATGGAATAAGGTTACATGTGCATTAAAAGGTTATCCAGTTGCATCTAATTACCGTTTTTTAAGGACATTAATTTTAAGATAAACTCGTTCCCATCATAAGGGAAAGGGTTTAGGGTCCGCGGAGCTGCCTAATCCAACCCTAAACCATTTTCCGTCCTAAATTTTAGGACACTATTCCCCTAGTTTAATCCCGTCCCCTAAAAAGGGTTCACTCTTCCCTCCGCCCTAAATTTTAGGATACACATCCCGTGTACATGCATAAAATAAGGTTCTATGTGTATGAAATAAGGTTCTATGTGCATGAAATAAGTGCTAAATGGGTATGAAATAAAATTATATGTGCATGAAGTAAGGTTCTATGTGCATGAAATAAGATCATATGTGCATTAAAAAGTTCTTCAGTTGCATCAGTTGGTTATATTATGATACTAATTATTGTTGGTTAAAGACGTTAATTTTATATGGGTATGAAATAAGAATATATGTGCATGAAATAAGGTTCTATGTGCATGAAATAAGATTCTATATACATGAAATAGAGGAAATGACTGTGGAGATGTAAGTGGTACATTGCAGCGAAGATTAAATAGCCCATAATCTAGATATTAGGATAAAGTTTTTTTTTCACAAGGATTATGAAAGCTCCTTGCTGTCAAACTCTAATGTACACATACCGCAGCTTGCATTTTTTATTACTTAGCCACTATGCTGCCTGAGAATCAAGAAGGCTATACATGGATCGGGAGACTACTTACTCTCATTCTATAATATGTTTTGATTTATCTCTTTGGAGCAATTGTGTTGTGTATAACTCTTATTTCATCTTTGTTTGTCCTACTTTAAAGGCTATTAGCTCAATGGTAGAGCAATGTGTATATTTTGCACAAAGGTATGGGTTCGAATCCCATAGAGCCTATTAAATAAAAAGTCTCATGATTGCAACTTGTCGAGATGCAAACTGTACATTGCAGTGAAGATTAAACAGCCTATAATCATAATTGGGCAATGACGAGCAGGCTATAATTAGACTCGCACGTGCA
Organism: Silene latifolia; assembly: GCF_048544455.1. Taxonomy (NCBI): domain Eukaryota; kingdom Viridiplantae; phylum Streptophyta; class Magnoliopsida; order Caryophyllales; family Caryophyllaceae; genus Silene; species Silene latifolia. Next base: position 477,299 of record NW_027413146.1, on the reverse strand, counting down.
GCAAGAGCGTCAAGGTTGTAGTGTAATAGCTTTGTAGTGATCAGAAGTTCAAAGACTAGGTTATGCATAGAAAGTATGACCATACATTCCGGTCTTTTGGTGATCTCAATGTAAAAGAAACACGGGTACTTCCTAGCCAATGTGGGAGTTGAACCCACATCTTGTGCATTGCACAATGCTCTTCCATTTGAGCTAATTGACTTTTGAAATAAGTAAAATATTAAGTATTCGTAATGTAGAAACAATAATGATGAAGATATCAAAGATAGTATAAACTGATAAGGTAATGTTTCATTAAATTTTTTTTACTGAACCACTATATCACTTTCCTTTGCCTAGGGAAAAAAGTAGAGCTCAAAAAACGATCCCTTGATTTCTTAAAAGTAATTATGTTAGTATGCAAGCATTTGGTTGCAATTAAGTTGACCATAGAATAATTAAACATCTATGAAAAAAGTCTAGTTCATCTCTAGCTGAAGTCTATCATATGCAGTTAATCGCCAGATTTACAGATATGCATTTATATTTTGCATCATCAATGTCAGAAGACTACATAAACCTTAATCAATCACCCATAAAGCTAATTTCTTTTCCATAAAAAACACATAAAGCTAAATCCTACCCACTCCCACAGACTGCCAAATAGGAAGTCCACAATAGTTTGCATTGAGTCACCAGCTATATGGTACAAACTTGAACCACTATTTCCAACCAAATCTGATTTTTCCACAAATACGCCAATTGTATTTAGTCAAAGGCTCAAAGTTGCGTAAGTAAGCAAAGTGCCAAAGCTACAGATAAAACTAAATACCTTAGTAAGCAAGCAGTCCTCAAGCAAAATGCAAATGAATTTAACACACAGATACTAAAGTTATGTTCCATAATATACACAGTTTTCGGACAATCCACCCACATATGTCATACAAGCAGAGAGAATCGATTTCTACAATCTTCATCCACTATATTTCAATTCATTGAAACAAATTGCAGCTGAAGTACAACATGAGAACAAAACTACGATAATCGACACTGTTTCTAAGCCAAGTCAATTGGAGAAAATCAATGTGGGATTATTGAAATGCCTTCAACAAAGATATCAGTTGTCATTATAACTTAAGCTAAATCATCAAAATCACCACATAAAATGTTTGATTACTCCAGATTCAACAAATAAAATTTAAACCAAAACTAAACTAAAAACTTAAGAATTTGCACACTAAACAACACCCAAAAACAGCTAATAAGTAATAATTGTGCATCAAAGTATCACAGCTAAAACAAAACTAAAATTGAAGAAAGAATAATTCTTGATTAGAGCTAAGTTAAGCAGATCAGCAAACCAAAAAACAAAAAAAACTATAAATCTGGGAAGTAAGATTAAAAGAAGCAGACTATGTAATTCATGAAATTTAGTCGCTGATTTCACGATTTTAGCCAATTTAGGTAATGTGTATCAATTTCCCCATCCCTAATTTTCCGCCTTCAATCTAATTTTCAAACCCTAATTTGACATACATAATTCATTTTTACGACTTTAAAAAAATAATCAAACCCTAAATTAAACTAATTTAATCGACGATCGAAAAATTTAAAAGACATAAATATATAAACCCTAATTTTACAAAAAAATTGATCACCAATATCGAAATTTTACCTCGTCGAAGCATCAGGATCCATTGATCGTCAGGTATGGCCGAGTTAATCTCGACGATTGAACGTATAAGGCCGAGTTAGTGATGTCGAAGAGAGAGAAAGAAAGAAGAGAGAGAAAGGAAAAATGGAAAATGAATGAAATCTGAGTAATTGGAGGTGCGTTGAAGGATTTGGAGTTTGGTTGAGTTAACCTCAGCCTTCCGTAATATTATTAGATATAAAGATTGTGAGTGGTTCTCATGGTTCTCATTATCTTGGTGGTTCTCACCGGATCCCGACCCTATATATACATACATATATATATATATATAGATTTAGGATCCTATGAGAACCGTGAGAACCTCATGTTCAGAACCCTTGTATCAAAGGTTCAGAATTTTTATGCCAAAGTTTCACAACCTTTATACCAAAAGTTCATCGATTTTAATTACGATCATGATGACACCTACTGCCTGTTAGCATAATCTAATACATAATAGGAGCTTTAATTTGGCCTTCTTAGGCTTGTTCGAATAGCGGATTTTTGTGGGAAACCTAATTAGCCAATCTAACTCATGCTATTAGTGTCATTGTTTTGGTGCATGTTGTTGGACACCTCATAAACATGATCTAAAGATGCGACTTTTACATACATTTGGCTAATTATATAGTTGTGAATTGAAACTAATGATATTATATTAATTGCCTCAAAAAGTATGCAAATGTATGCGTTTGTGTGGACAAGTCAACTAAATCCATAAATTCTTTAACAATGAGACCAAATTGCAGCATGTTCGATATTGCTGCACTATATGGATTCCAACCATAGAAAGAATCATAATACACTTATTAACACTTAATTTGAGCACTACATGATTGGTCAGTCATTTTTTCGCAGCTCTATCTTTTGTATGCAACTTTTGATATTTGTTTTGTTATAACTACCAAATTCGAGCTATGTCTATGACATATTTTACTATTGAAATTTTTCCTTTGTTCAAACACTACCAGATTGCAGTTTGCTTCGACCAACATAAAGATTTATATATATATAGATTATGATTTGTTTGTACTTTGAATTTGTTGACAAATAATGTGCGGTGTATGTTTGTTATCCTTCTCATGCATTAACTCTGAACCATTGGTACAAAGGTTCTGAATCTTTGATATAAATATTCTGAACTTGAGATATGAAGGTCCTGAACATGAGGTTCTCACGGTTTTCATGGGAAGTGAGTTCTCATAGGATCTCAACCCATATATATATATATATATATATATATATATATATATATATATATATATATATATATATATATATATATATATATATATATATATATATCTCCTCTATTTTTTTATATATGACTTTCTCACATTTCGAGACACTCCATTCTTTCTTCAATATCTCTTAAAATATAAGACTAAATATTATGATATGTATACTCATATGAAAGAGTTTTTCGTAAGAAATTTAATGGTACCATTTTTATATTTTTTGAACAAATATATTTTTGTAAATATTAAAGTCAAAGGCTTACCTCGTAAATGCAAAACGTCATATATAAAAAAGTGGAGGGAGTATATATATATATATATATATATAAATGTTATAACATTCATTAAGATTAAGAATTCAATAGTAAGATGAAAGGTTGAAATTAGGTTACAAACTTACAATGAATGGGAGAAGAGGAAAACAAAAGTGGAGTAAATGCATAATAAAACATCTTGAATGTGTTATTATTATTATTATTAGAACTTAATTAATTAGACATGAAATATTATAGCATATTAGGAGGTTTTTGAGAGTTGTCACATGACAATTAAATACTACTAAAGTTAGTCTTTTAATGGTATTTTATAGATGATTTAGCTAGTCATTTAACTATATTGTATAGATAGAAATATTTTTCAACGCGGACATCGGCAATCCAAAGGCATTTTGGCAAAAAAATTGGGGAAGATGATATTTTGAAAATTGTATATGTAGTTGATTCATATGTGAGTGAAGTAAAAGAACAAGGGATTACTAATCCGATTTTGGTTTTTTTTAAAGAAGGAAAAAAGAGTGGATTAAAAAATAATTTATTGCTAGGTGGCTTTTAGTCGATGTCTACGTGACATTTAATACGTGTTTCAAGTAGCCTTTTAATAAAATTTTATAGATTAGAGTGACACGCGGATTAAGATGTGGCATTGCAAATGCATACATGACTTTTCTTTATCCTACGTGGCATTGTCTGTGTGGCCTTTTAAGGCTAGCCTTTTAATAAGATTTTATAGATAGACATTCCATCCCTTAGATATAGTATAGCCGTATCACATATTTCTATTTAAGACGAACATAAATGTCTTATATTTAAGACGGGTCAAATGCCCTATAATTTGCAGATAAGACAAATAGACTTATGGTAATCGTATCATATACTCCTAGATAATACCCAATCCAATCAAATTTAATGGTTAGCTAAGAGCCTAAGATTATTTTTTCCGATAAAATAAAGACAAAGAAAAGAGTAAAGTGTAAGATTAACTTTGCGATTTCGATAATGAAATCAGTCCCAAGATACAATATAGATTTGAATTAATTCAACCCTTTCATATACAATTAAGAGACGGAATAAAGACTAACCTTGATCCATGTCTTACAGACGCAATCAATTCAATAAGAAGTATAAGACGATTGATTCTCCTCCTTAACCCTTTCCTTTATGTTTCTTTGATGATGGGGAAGAAACAGACCTTTTCACCCCTTTCACTTTTCTTTCTATTGTACGTATATTCTTTTGTGTTTTTTTTTATCAGGATGAATAAATTATGTTTGTTAACCTCCTGTATAAATAAATATACTACGTACCTTTTCGCACAACCGAAACCCGATCGTACCTTTTCGTGAAAGACGGGATATGTTAGGGTAAGGTAAGAGGGAATAATAATTCTCGGACTTTAATTACATTAATCGAATCCGATCCATCACGGAGTCGTCTTTTATATTAAAGTCTCGTAATATTTAATATGAGTTTAACTTGCATTTAAACCCGAAACACTTAGGCCACTTGAATATAATTAAATATTCTAACATTCTCCCACTTGGCCTTTGTGTTGACTTAATGGTTCAATAATACTATAATGTGCACTTTTATGTTAAGCTCATTAACTTGTGTATCTTTAATGAATTAGAACTAATTGGATCATGGCGGTCACACGTCATTTACTAATCGACATGATTCCTTCCATGTATCACAAATCAATTCCAAATCTAGGTAAACCTTTAATTTGAGACGAACATTAATTCTCACAATTAGTCACATGTAATCTAATAACTGTAATGTATACATATACTATAATGATTAACATGTCTATTATAACAGAAACAATACTATAAGTGAATTCTAGATGTCATATTTATTACAAGCATATTAACTTTATAATAACAAGGCATTTGATACAACACCCATGCGTTCTACATGGCCAATGAACGCATTGGGTGGTAATCCCTTAGTTAATGGATCTGCCACCATTTTGTCCGTTCTTATATGCTCAAATGACACTCTTTGCTTCTGTACCTCCTCTTTGACCGATAAGAACTTTAATTCCATGTGTTTAGCACCCTTGGAGTATTTATCGTTCTTAGAGAACAAGACGGCTGCAGAATTGTCACAATAAATTCTCAGCGGCTTGGCTATACTATCGACGATCCCAAGTCCCGAGATAAAGTTTCGCAACCACAATGCATGAATAGTGGCCTCAAAGCATGGCACAAATTCGGCTTCCATAGTAGAAGTAGCAATGACAGACTGCTTCCCACTTTTCCATGATACTGCCCCTTCAGCTAAAAGGAACAAGTAGCCAAATGTTGATTTTCTACTATCAACACATCCGGCATAATCTGAATCTGAATAACTAATCACCTCAAGATGATCGGATCTTCTATAAGTAAGCATGAGCTCCTTAGTGCCTTGTAAGTACCTAAGGACTTTCTTCGCAGCTTTCCAGTGGTCCATCCCGGGATTACTTTGGTACCGACCCAACATTCCAACAGCAAAGCTGATATCTGGTCGAGTACATGTCTGAACATAGTTCAAACTCCCAACCACAGATGCATAGGGAATTCTCTCCATTTCTTTTCGTTCCAGCTCATTACGGGGACATTGCATTTTACTAAATTTGTCCCCTTTCTGTATAAGAACTATCCCTGCAGAGCATTCATTCATTCTATATCTCTCTAAAACTTTGTCAATGTAAGCTTTCTGAGACAACCCTAACAATCCTTGTGATCTATCACGGAAAATTTCAATTCCGATCACATAGGATGCCTCACCCATATCTTTCATTTCAAAGTTCTTAGATAGATATTTCTTTACATCATGCAACATGCCTAGATCATTCGCAGCAAGTAAAATATCATCAACATATAAGACTAAAATAATAAATCTGCTCCCACTGATTTTAATGTAGATACACCGATCGACGGTAATCTCTACAAACCCATATGACGTGATGGTATCATTAAACTTTAAATACCATTGTCTAGAAGCTTGTTTTAGTCCATATATCGACTTCCTCAGCCTACACACCTTATCTTCATTACTCGGGGATACAAATCCCTCAGGTTGGTCCCTATATACTTCTTCCTCAAGCTCACCGTTTAGAAAAGCGGTCTTTACATCCATTTGGTGAAGCTCTAGATCATAATGAGCTACCAAAGCCAAGACAATTCTTAAAGAATCTTTCTTTGACACCGGAGAGAAAGTTTCTTTATAGTCAATACCGTCTTTCTGAGTAAAACCTTTGGCAACAAGTCGAGCCTTATACCTTTCAATGTTACCTTTAGAGTCCCTTTTGGTCTTATAGACCCATTTCGACCCAACGGCCTTAGAACCCTCAGGTAACACTACTAAGTCCCATACTTTGTTGTCATCCATAGATTTCATCTCCTCTTTCATGGCAATTAACCACTTTTCAGAATTATCACTTTCCATGGCCTTACGGAATGAGACGGGATCCTCACTAATGCTCAAGTCACATTCAACGTTATATGTCTCGTAGTCATCTGGGATGGCTGATCTTCTTTCTCTTATAGATCGCCTTAATTGTTCCTCTGGAACATTGACTACCCTCCTTCGCCTTACAGGTTGCCTTGACTGTTCACGTGACATATCATTCTCCCCTTGAATTGTGACTTGATCATCATTGTTATTGTCATTTTGTGGGTCTTGCACTTCGTTTCGTTGTTGTCCCATTATGTCATTTGACTGTGACGACATGATTGGTACAATAATTTCATGTGCAACTTCAGGAGAAGAAACTTCAACCTGAATTTCTTTAATGTCCACTTTTCGTGTTTCAATGCTCCCACTAGTTTGACCGTTCTCAATGAATCTAGCATTTTCAGTCTCTACTATTCTCGTACTGTGATTAGGACAGTAAAATCTATATCCCTTTGACTTTTCAGGATAGTCGATGAAATAACCACTGACTGTCCTAGGATCTAGCTTCTTTTCATTTGGGTTATACAACCTTACTTCAGCTGGGCAACCCCAAACTCGAAGATGTCTTAAACTCGGTTTCCTTCCCGTCCACAGTTCATAAGGAGTCTTAGGAACTGCTTTACTAGGAACCCGATTTAAAACATAGGTTGCTGTCTTTAATGCATAAATCCATAGTGAAAGAGGTAAAGAACAGTTACTTAACATGCTCCTAACCATTTCCATTAAAGTAAGGTTCCGCCTTTCAGCAACACCGTTCTGCTGAGGTGTACCGGGCATTGTATACTGTGCACAAATACCCCTACTTTCAAGTAACTTTGCAAATGGACCAGGACATTGTCCATTTTCAGTAAACCTTCCATAAAACTCACCACCTCTATCCGATCTCACAATTTTCACTTTCTTTTCTAGTTGCCTTTCCACCTCATTTATGAATATCTCAAGGACATCCACGGAATGAGCCTTTTCATGCAACAAATAAGTGAAACCATACCGCGAGAAATCATCTATAAAAGTGATAAAGTACTTTTCACCACTCCAAGATGGAGTGTCAAAAGGTCCACAAATGTCGGTGTGTATAATTTCTAAAAGCTGAGAGCTTCTTGTAGCTGATTTCTTTACTGTATGTTTAGTCTGCTTACCTTTAATGGAGTCTACACACACACATCTAAGTTACTAAAATCCAATTGAGGTAGAATTTCATCTTTTACCAACCTCGTTAACCTTTCTTTGGATATGTGACCTAGCCTTTGATGCCACAAGCAAGCTGATTTTTCATTCGATGCACTACGTTTAATACCTTGACACTCAACATAAAATAGGGAATCGGAGAATTTAACATCAAGATTGAACCTATAAAGTGAATCAATCAAAGTACCACTACCATAAAAGTATTCATTACGGTACATAGAAAATACACCATGTCTAAACTTGAAATTAAAACCTAAATTATCCAATTTACTTAATGATACAAGATTTCTAGTACAATCGGGTACATAGAGACAATCTGTAAGATCTATATGACAACCAGTGTCTAAGATTAATCTGTAAATCCCAATGCCCTCAATGCGTGCTTTCATCCTGTTTCCCATGGATACAAACTGTTCAGCTCCTCTTATGGGCTGGATCATACGATATCCCTGTTTAATGTGAGAAATATGAGTAGTTGCACCAGAATCTAACCACCAAGTATTACTAGGTACTTCTATAAGATTTGATTCAAAGCAAACAAAACTATAATGTTTACCTTTCTTTTCGAACCATGCCTTCCTTTTAGGACAATCCTTCTTGAAGTGTCCTATTTTCTTGCAAAAGTGACACTTCTTCTCTTTATGGATCGCACTTTCAGGTCCCTTAAAGAAAGACTTTCCCTTCTTACCATTCTTACCCTTCTTACTCGGTTTAGCCTTGCTGCTGCTGGCACCATCATGACTTAGGAAATGAACAGCTTGATCTTTCATCTTCTTTAATCTCCCCTCCTCCTGTATAAGCATGGCTTTTAACTCTTGATAGTTCCATTTATCTTTAATGGTGTTATAGTTCACCTGAAACTGGCCAAACTCATAAGGTAGAGAGTTAATGATGAATTGGACCAAAAAAAGTATCACTTACATCCATTCCTAAAGTCTTCAACTTTGTCACAAAGTTAGACATGTGTGTCACATGATCATGAATCGGTTGAGACCAGTCAAACCTTTTAGTAGTCAGCTCACTCATTAAACTACCAACAATTGACTTATCAGCTAAATCCGACTGTGAACACTCCTTTACTTTAAGCATGAATTCCCTTGCTTTCTCTGTTTTAGGCATGGAGGGCTTAATGTTATTAGCCATTGTCATCCTCATGAGGTGTAAACCCAACCTGTTAGATTTCTCCCAAGCCTGATAATGGCACTTTTCGGCTTCGGGGCTCTCAGGTGTAATTTTTGTTGGCACCTCATCTGTCAGGATGGCAATGTCCAAAGCCATTATACCCAGTGTATACTGGATCTTTAATGCCCACTCATCATAATTAAGCCCATTAAACTTTACAAAAGAGTCAGCAGATGCAAACAAATTTGGAGATGCTGCAATCATTTATACATGTTACCAATTAATGCTTTGAAAACTATCATACAGATTCAAATAATTTATATAAACTTTTATACATGTATTTAAATGACCTTTGGGCAACACTTAAATACAAGTAACCATCATTGATGTTAATATATACTTTAACAATTAATTATTAACACACATGAATCAAATAAGAATGCTATCTTTGGATATACATACTATTAGACCCACTTTATGAATAATTAATCCTTTTATATCATCGACTATATTTTATGACCCACCTTTGGGTGGTCTCCCAAAATATAGATGACAAAAAAATAATTGATCAATCGTACTGTAATGTCATTTAACCATCTCTTTTAATCATGATCAATTAAAACTTTAACTTCAAATGTCTAAATATAATATAACAAGGCCACTTTTGTGACTAACATGCCATATACAAAGTAAACATTTAATTTTAATGGTAAATATATCATCATAATATGTTAATAATTCATAACATGAATTTACCCATTACTTTAATGTGATTGTTCTTTCTGATTTTATAATTCAATCTTACATATTATCTACAATCCGTAATGATAACAAATACTATAATTATAAATCAATCACTAGAGACAAAAACGAATTAACAAAAGGATCATCATTTCATGGCTGTTACAGGTAATCCATATATTGCGTTGCTTATGTATTGCTTATGTATTATGAGATTCATTTAAACATTAAGTGCAATGCATGAAAACTGTTCAAATAAAGAGGCCATGAAATGAAACAGTTTCGTTAATTTAAAGGAATCTATATGCTGCAGTATGCCAATCCATAGTAAAAAAGTAAAGAATATCATGATTGCATTCCAATTGTCACTACTGCCCCTTGATCGAACAGGGATGATCATCACCAAACAAAAAAGAAAATTAATGCATACCATAATGAATCCACCCATGATCATATTAATAACAAACTCTTCTTAGTAAACAGCGGAAGCACCAATTAAGAACATGACGAAAAATTAGTATTAAGTGATCAGGCAGGGGTATCAAAATATAAGCAATACAATTTTCACTATCATAATGGCGAGCGAACATAACGTCATGTAAATACAATTTAATTTGTATAACTTTTAATGGGTAAATTAATCAAATCTATAATGGCTCTGATACCAAATGTAGATTAACTTTGCGATTTCGATAATGAAATCAGTCCCAAGATACAATATAGATTTGAATTAATTCAACCCTTTCATATACAATTAAGAGACGGAATAAAGACTAACCTTGATCCATGTCTTACAGACGCAATCAATTCAATAAGAAGTATAAGACGATTGATTCTCCTCCTTAACCCTTTCCTTTATGTTTCTTTGATGATGGGGAAGAAACAGACCTTTTCACCCCTTTCACTTTTCTTTCTATTGTACGTATATTCTTTTGTGTTTTTTTTTATCAGGATGAATAAATTATGTTTGTTAACCTCCTGTATAAATAAATATACTACGTACCTTTTCGCACAACCGAAACCCGATCGTACCTTTTCGTGAAAGACGGGATATGTTAGGGTAAGGTAAGAGGGAATAATAATTCTCGGACTTTAATTACATTAATCGAATCCGATCCATCACGGAGTCGTCTTTTATATTAAAGTCTCGTAATATTTAATATGAGTTTAACTTGCATTTAAACCCGAAACACTTAGGCCACTTGAATATAATTAAATATTCTAACATAAAGACTAATTATTACTCCGTAGATGATAAGTGAATGAAATTGAGTGTGCGTGATCACATTACCCATTACAAGCATTCTTAAAATAAAACCGTACACAATTGCCTTAGACACCTTAAAATAAAATAGGCAAATAAATAACCGGAAACTAGTTTTATACCCGTACAATTTTGTACGGGTCGTAATAGCATGCGCTATGATTAGATACATGAGCATATAATTGAGCGTGATTAAGTCTTCAATACCGTGACAATATAAATAGTCAAATTTGGAGATTCGAATATTTGATAAATATTAGATTTGAATATCAGATAATATACACCGTATTTTATTAGAATTATATTTTAGGTATTTGACATGTTAAACCCGTTGACGTATGTAAATTGCAACACTTTATGTAAATTGTGGCATTTTAACATTAAAATAAAAATAAGAGATAGAAATAGGAGGAATTGAGTTGAGGAAAGAGGGTAATTAAATAGAATAAAAAACATAGAAGGACCCACATATTAAACTCAACAACCAATGAAAACTCTTTAAAAAACCGAGCTTTTATACTATGTAGATGGGAAATAAGACGATAATTACACATTCATTTTGAATTTCTACGAGTGACTATGGCGTAGTCATCGTCTTTAAAGTGCTAATAAAGAGAAAACAAGTTGTGACGGATATGCTCGTCATAAACGAGAATTTGTGCTAATATATTTGTAGCTGTTTTGAGTAGGTTATGAATCTATGATGCTTAATAATATTACAAGTCCTTAGGAAGCTGTCACTTCTTCTAGAAAAAAGGTATATAATTTTCATTGAATGTGTTTCTACCTCTAGTTCTATAGAGTATAGCCTAATTGTGATTATATTATGTAATGTTAGTGTATAAAAGGATCTTTATTATACTTGCATATTACGAGTATTTGTATCTTTACGAGTTTTTGTGTAAGCCGGTTTTACTCAAAAAACTTGTAAAACGGATCTTATTAGTATCTAGCTTCTCATTTAGTATGTACGCGGTACGCGTCATGATACTTGTTTCAATAGATCCGGTTTATGTAACTTTTCTCTATGTTAGGCTACCTTGCGAATGAACAACTATTAGCAATGTGTGACTTAAACTGTAGTCATATGTTTGTCCTGACTTTTGCAGGGTAAGCACCCTATACTCGACTGATGTGGTTCCATACCGAGTTTTTTTAACAATAAAGATCCGGTTGTGCCATTAGTTTGGTACTGCAGTTTCCTTCCCGTTTCCATTTCCACTGTCCATGCTACCGGCCTATATACTTGTTCTAATTGCAGCTCATAATGTGTGCAGGACCTGCATTAACTACTATGCAGCGAAGTCTCCTGCTTGCGATATGGTTCAGCGAATAACTCATTAAAACACATTGTTCTGATATTACTATATCAGTAATGTCTAACCTTGTACCTTTGCCGTCTGTAAGTAATAGCGTTATCCTGTAACAACATCCACTGGAATTATTTTTGCGCGTGATTTCTTCACTATCCTTTTCCATTGGCACGTTTCTAATAGATTTGTAGCTATTTTGATCTTCTGGTACAAAACAGATGACCTTTATTCTTCCCTTTCTACATAATTTTCATGTACTGTATTAAGAGATTCTAATTTTTTTTCACAGGAAAGCAAAAGATCTCACTAATATGAAAAGAGTTACGGAGTATATTACAGACCATTGGATTGGTATGGGCGCAAATAAACTGGTATAGGCGCAAATAAACCATGTACTCTATGAATCAGATTAAACTGTTAACAGGGCATTTTGTTATAAGAATATAGATGGGCGATGTATAGAGAACCCAACCATTACATCTACATCTCTAGGTTTAAACTCAACCACCCCTTAAAGTTATGTTTTTTAGGCGATACTTGACAGTTTGCCGGGACGTGTTTGGCCATACAAATAATTCTCCGCCCAAGCTCGTGTAGGAAACAACACAGACCTCCTTTGTAATAACTCGTATTTTAGGACTTGGTCAATGGTTAGTCAACAGTTGAAATGTCAAAATGTGATTTATAAATTATATTTTAAAATATGTTTTATTATAGGGATATTCTCACTTGTACCCCTTAGGTATAAACTAATCCCACTTATACCCTTACTTTTCCACAAAACCCACTTGTACCCCTCAACTATCTAATTATAGATAATCCATGACCATTATACCTTACACCGTCAATATTGACGTTAAGTTACACTGTTAGCTGGCATATTTGTTCTCATCCCCTCCCACTAACATCATTTATTCCCTGCAACATTCAATTTCTTCCTTTCTTCCCTATACTTCCATCTTTATAACATTCGTTTTTAACCCTTCACCCCATTTCATTTATTAGCCATCTTTATTTACCTATGTTTTCTTCATCCTATTTTCCTCTTATAATGCTTCTAGTGAATAACCAACTATAAGCACCAAAATTATACGATGTAATAGTAAAATAGTCAACGTTAATGAGAAAACGGAAATTTTTTCAAACAAAATGCTTCACCATTTCCAGCCCAAAAATAAGGAGCAGTAGCAATATTTGACACATTACAATTTTCTCAAGATCTATGCTAATAATGCAAGCTAGTAGATAAAAACTTAAGTAAAAAAAAGGAATGGTGCATTACGCAAAATAAAATTTATTGAATTAGGCAAGAACGATCCATGTTCCTTTCAAGCCGTTGTCTTCCTTTTTGTCCCTTTGCTTGAAGTAGAAGCTTGAGTGCATATTTCCATACATGTAGAAGCTGATTTGGTAATCTTACATAGCATCTGCCTTTTCTCTTTTGCGGTGTACCCTCCTTTACACGTCCTTGTGTTGTGTCCAAAACAATTACATTTCTTACACTTGACTGTAGTAGACCTCTTCCCCTTTCTTTGTTCCCCTGGTTCCCTTCTACGGTTTCTCGAGGGTCTCCCAATTGACCTTTTAAACATAGGTGGTTCCAAGGTAGGAATATCATCAAAGGAAGGCCATTGTTCAGAATCGGGAATAGGATTAATGCATAAGCTATAAGCTTCCTTGTATTTCCTAACAGAATACCATTCAGAGACATACTTATTTGGATCCTTATTAGCCACCAATATTGCTCTAACGGCATGTTTGCAAGGTATGCCACTAATTTGCCATAAACCACAAGCGCAAGTTTTGTTAGACAAAGACACTGAAAATTGAGTTCTACCATCAACTACCTCATACTTGCCAGGGCCAGAATAATATGTTTGACATGATCTTGAATTTTTTCTCACCACTTTCAACCACTTCTTTACATTTGGACATATTCCATCATCAGGCCAAGTTTCAGCAACTTGTTGTCGAGTGGCATGCCTCACCATAGCTATTCTTCTTACACCTACATGTATCATCGGACAAGAATTATTAGATTGCTTTCGTACTCGCATTAGCTGCTCTTAACATCCTACTTGGATTTCTATGCATAAATAACCACCATGTGGAAGGTTGGTTACAACAATTTCGGGGTGAATCACACATGGATGTTTTGATTGTTTGAGCTAAGATTTATTATCGTGTTATTTGGATCACATAAGTTTACCTAATGATCTAGTAAATTTTATTTGTCCCTTAGAAATGTACTGGCAGAGATGGATGTTTTGGCAGACGCATATTCGCTTTCTCCGCCTCATCATACAAGTCATTTATCACATCCATTAGAAGACTCTTATCAGTGTCCTCTTGTAATACCCGCCCTTTTAGGGATCCCTTTGACCAGCGTTGACTGTCCTTGGGGGCGGGAGTAACCTTAGGGAAGTATGCCAAACCATCTTGGGGTGCGTTTTATAGGTGGTACTCGATAGAGTAGAGGCTACTCGATCGAGTAGCTAGGGCACTCGATCGAGTAGGGGGTTACTCGATCGAGTATGTTGGGTACTCGATCGAGTGCCTGGTTTTCAGCGGGGGATTTATATCGCGTTTTGTTAAATCCGCAAATCACTTTCACCACTTTCCTTCTATCCTTCAGCCGCCTCTTTCCCTTCCCTTCACCTCAAAACCTCCATGGATGCCTCTTTGAAGATCCTTAAGCCTTAGGAGGGCGTCCCTTGAGTCGGGTAGCGGTCTTTTGCCTTGTCTCTCCCTAGTAGGTATGTCATAATCATCATCCGTGCCTTTGTCTCTATAGTTAGGGTTTGCTTGTAGTAATAGATATTTGTATGGTGGTTATAGGCTTTGCTTGGTCGCATTTGGATGTGTTGTCTGTCGGCATGGATTGGTTGCGGATGCGTAAAGGTAGGTTCGCCTACTCGCAGTCAGTAGATCGTCTAGTGTGTCGGTCGTTGTGATAGTATTGTGGTTGCTTGACGTAGTAATTGTATTGTATTGTGTGGTGGTTGTGGTTGTGATCGTTGTGATGGTTCTCGAGATGCGTTCTCGGCTGAGTGGAGTCGCTTGCGGGAGTGACTTCACGCCCTAGTTTCGCCCTTCGTGGAACCCGCCACGAAAGGGGATGTGCACATTAATGAGCAGGGTTATCGCTCGTATGGTGAGCGGGGCTTAGGTGGGAACGGCTGCGGTCCCCCACTGGCAGGACTGGTCCGGTGGACAGTCAGTGACTGGTTTAGTGGGATTATGGCGATTGTGGTTGAGGTGGATGTCGTTGTTTGTGTCGTTGCTTGTAGTTGTCGTTGCCTTGTCTTATCTCAGTACTGACCTTGTGTGGTTGTTTGTTTGTTATGTGTCCGCCGTGATCCCTTATGGTGAGCAATCGGTCTTAGCAGTGTTGATGTCGTGGATAGCCGAGTCCCGGGCAGGGATGAGTCTTCACGAGATATGATGGTCGTAGCGTGTAGTCTTTGAGTTGTACCTTGTATTGTATTTTGGTTTGAATCACTTGTAATAAAGCTTAATAGTTCTTTTATTGACGTTTGATAATTACTTACCTCGGGCAACCGAGATGGTAACGCCCTTATATGCTAGGAAGGCCTAGTTAAGGCTCCTCTGAATATCGGGGTGTTACAAAGTGGTATCAGAGCGACGATTTTGGAACCTGTAACAAATGAACATAATGAATGTAGAGAGTCTAATAAAATGAACCTGGTGTATGTGTAATGGGAGCCCCTGCTGATGCTAGATTTTGGGTGAGTAGGCGCCCTCATTTCAAAATCTTGGCCCCATGGCACTTAAGCCAGTCACACGGGATGGGAATGTGGAGTCCGTGTCTCAATGTGTACTAGGAATGTTAATTGTGCCGGAGCTACCTCCGGTTAAGTTTTGTTAGAATTAGTGGCGGTATGATAGTAATGTTGGATTGAATAGGGTAATTGTTAATGGAGTTATGAGTTCTTTGAATGATTTGTGAGCCTATATGATAGCTATGTGATGCGTGACGAGATTCCTCGTCATGGAGATGCGTGAAGGTGTGCATTTGCGTGTGTAATATGAATAGCAAACATGTAAGGGTTTGTCGTAAAACTAATGACGATTATAGTATGGATGAGTAATAATTCGAATCACGATATATGGTAATGTGTATATGCTCTATTAGTTAGTTAGAATTTTCTGCTGCGTAATAGTTGATATTATGCACAATAAATTGCTTATGATAGAATGTGAAACATGGTAGATTAAGTTGCCTTGGGAAGTATGCATTTATGTAATGTGTAAAGGAATGAATTAATGTGAACTATGCGTTTCAAGTTGATGTATATACGAGTTTAGTAATAGCATGAAAGGTAAGTTTAAATGTAATAAGATAACACGGCTAGATTTATACGTAACTCGGTGACAGGTAGACCGAGTTGGGTAATTGTATAAAGTAACGTGACATGTCTCTTAGTTGTTAGAAAGTTGTATTTTGTGCGACGATAGATATAAGACGTGATTGAATGCGGTAATTAGTGTCGAATTCCGAACTTAGTTGGAACCGACACGCGATGATGTTTTTGCAGGGACCTTCAAGTTACTTCGTTCTTTCGATCGAGCACTTAGCTATACTTGACCGAGTGCGGGTGCGTACTAGACCGAGTAGACCTCACTCGATCTAGTTAGGAAGCTATAACGTCGAAATGTGGGAAAATTCCCAGCTTACTCGATGATTTAGCTCCTACTCGATCGAGTAGGGTGGTACTCGATCGAGTACCCCGGACACTCGATCGAGTAGGTTATTGTGCAAAGATTCCTACGGGTTTTCTTAAAACCCTTTACCTTTCTATTTCTCCTTCTATTTCCCCTATATTTCGACACTTTTACACCTAAACCACTCTCAATCTCCTTTTTCCTCTCAAATCCTCTCTTTCTCTTGGGTTGGTAGTGATTGTTAGGGGTGATTTTCCTTGTTTAATTCGTTTCTTTGTCTTACTAATCAATCAAGGTATGTAGTTCTTCTCAATTTATGTGATTTGTTATTTTGAATATGTCAAAATAGTGTAGTAATCTGAAATTTTCGATTATAATGATCGAATTGGTGCTTTTAATGGTTGAAATATGATTCATATGTCTTCTTTTCATGGTTGTTGGTGATTATATGTTGTAAAATTAGATTGGAAATTGCAATAGTTGAACCCGAAATTTCTAGGGTTACAAATTTGAAATTGATTTTTGATTGTTTTACTTTGATTAGATGATGGAATTAAGTACTATACATTGTGTACATCATGTGGAAGTATGAATTTTGATGATCATCACCTTAGAAAGTTGCCTTAAAACTCCGTCTTAAAAGTGTCTTATGAGAAATTCGTGACTGAGAATGAGAAAATTGATGTTGTAATTGGCAATGTAAGCATAAATAGGATTCCAATATGATAAAAGAAACAATGATTGATGAATACATACCACAATTCTCACAGCTGTAGAGACCGTCTGAAAATTTTGGTTGAGTTGTTTTGCATAATAGTGAAGAGTGATATTGATTCGCCATAAATTATTCTTCCTCTTGCATTAGTGATATGTAGTTTACAATGTAAATGGAACGACCTTTAGAAGCATGCTAGGATATTCAATTTGCTGAGTATATGTGTCCACATGCCCAACTTTCGTGATTATGGTTTATAAGTGGCTACAAACTGAGACTATAAGATAAAATTGAGGAAACTGTTGATGAGATATGACTACCTAGCGAAACATCTAAGTTTAATGACATTAACTATGAGCCTCGAGTATGGAATTGGTTAGCAAGTTAATAAGGTTACCAATTATACAAAACTCGAACCGAATGAAGTGTATGCCTACACGTTTTATACAATTGCCAGAACTTGTATGTCAAAATTGGGAACTAATTATGTGCGTCCCATGTGCACTTATCTTAATATTCAAGTTTAATAACATGTATTATGTGCTTCACATGTCAAAATTGTTGGAAAATTTTGTGTTTAGCTGAATATAGGAATTCAAGTTACATGAAATAAGTGTTTGGATGTTTAAACAAGTTGTTTGGACTTATGCCTAAAACAGATGCCGAGACTAAACCTTGGAACCCGTCAGAGTAAACGGGGAAGGGTTGATCCACTTGAGAGGGGGGAGGCTAGTGGACCGGTAGTACCCGCAGTCGCTGAGTACCCTTCTGTGGTCTTTGTTGACTTTAAGCAAAGAGAGCGTTTTGTAGCTTTACAAAAACGCAAGATGAGACCCACAAAGTGTATAGACACCGGTGTGCTAGAGGAGTTGGAAATAGAGACGGATGTCCGTCATATATTCGAGACCTTGGGTTTTATTGGTTTGTACCGGCTGAGGAAGCACACTTACCCTTTTCTTACCCTAGAGTTCATGAGTTCCTTTAACTATGACCCAGGGGTCGATGTGGAGTTCGATCGATGAATACCAGTTTCCTTTTGACCATGGATTTGTTTGCCTCTCACCTTGGGTTGGCCAAGCCTCCCAAGGACTCCATCACCGACATCCCAGCTGAGTGCGGCGTCTGCCGCCTAATGCCTTGCTTGACTGGGAAGCAAGCTCCCACCGCGAGCAATATCTTTGATTAATGACGTTCAAAGACATCACCTTGAGAATCTTTCTCCGTTCCCTTTCAAACCTTCTCTATGACCGAAAAGATATCAGTAAGTTGAATAACCATGAGGTTTTACTTTTGATGTCGTACCTCAATCCGGAGCGGGCCAAGAAAGTGGTCTTCAATGCTCCTTCCATAGTTTGTGCTGCTCTTGCCTTGATGGCTTCCTCTACTTCTCGGTACCTGAGCTGTGGTGCCATTGCCACTCGGTTAGCTGAAAAGCTAACCTCTTTTGAGGCTTCTTCAGAGTACGTGCCTCTAGTTACCCCTGTGCCTACCATGGATCGTGAGTACTATCTCGACCTGAAATGGTTGAGAACCTTGACAGATGGTAGCCTAGCATGGAGGGTGCATGGGATGAGTTGGATGAAGATCCCAGCTCCCGAGCACCTCCCACCCACGGAGCCCTTGGAGCCGATTGTAGTAACAGTGGACTCCGACGACGAGGAGGAGGAGGATGAGGACACACCTCGCCAGCTTCAGACCTATCTCATCGACGGCACCATCCTCACGGAGATGCCAGAGCCGACGAAGGGTGAGAACGCGGGAGTTCAGGTGGCGGAGAGGCCTAGGGTGGTGAGGGGACCCCGTCGAGTGAGAGAGAGGGCCCCGGAGGCTAGGACACAATGGAGGCACAAAGAAGAAGAAGAAGCTAGCCTTTCCCGCTCTACCCCTATCTTGATACACCGGAGACGCGATCCAGTTACCTAGCAGAGAGAGTGTCATCTACCTTGACACTCCGGAACATGCATGAGATGGCGTACACTCAGGGGATAGGGACCGAGGGACCGCATCCAGTCTGGTGGAGTGGCGTTGGGAATTACTCGGGGGTTTTCCATTCCTACGGGGTGGAACAGTCGACATGGGGAGCACCTCAGTCCTTCCCTTATGGAGGCTTGACGCCTTGGTACGTGGGCCCGGGAGCAGGAGCAGGGGGTGATGCGGGAGTAGGTTCATCTGGAGGTGGTGGTGGTGATGATGAGGTGATGATCGAGCAAAGCGAAGCAGCAAGAGCAGAGTGATACTCCTTGTTTTTATCTTCGTTCGTGATTGTTGATAGTAGTTGATGTTAGATGGTGGTATTGTTGTTAGACTTTGATAGTTGTTTCCTTTTATTTTGAGACTTAGTTGAATCTGTATGATTGGCCATAAGGCCGAATTTGACATTCTAACTGTTTGCAGGGTATTAGAAGTCGGGGAGTCGTCCCGACTCGATTTCATAAGTCAAGTATGCGCATTGGTGTTAGCTTGTGACAGATTTATGAGGAGTTGGCCTGTAGGTACTGATAGAGTACCCCGTACTCTATCGAGTAGCCGGGGAGGACATAAGAAAAAGCATTCTGATCTAGGGCCACTCGATCGAGTAGCCAACACACTCGATCGAGTAGCATGGCACTCGATCGAGTACCGATACTTACTCGATCGAGTGTCACTGTTACAGGGGGTTTTTGAAAATTCAATATGTCCAATTGTTTTATAATCACGATTTTAATGTTTAAAGTAGTTGTGAGTGCGTAGTAACACATTTGAACCGTTAATTTCATATGTTACAAGTTATGATTGAAGTTTTATAAGCGTATCTGTCACAATTAGTGAGGCGGTAACAATTTATTGTTGCTTTTATTTTGTATGCGCCTTTTTACGATCTATTTATCGGAGTTGTAGCTTCTTGTACTTTTGTGCTTACCATATTAATACATGTTATCAATCGGTGGCTTGTTATTCCGGTGGCATGTGTATGATTTTAACTTAACAAGTGTATAATTAGCGAGTAATGTCCATAATAAATAATATGGTTATCTTTAATGATTCGGATACAAGTAGTAAATTATATACGTGATAATTTGGGGTGGTGAACTTCGGGGACGAAGTTCCTTTTTAGAGGGGAGGAGTAATGTCGCGGAGTAAAAAGGTTGTTTTGAATAAATGTTTTGCGTTTATAACGTTGTCGGTAGTTGTTTAAAATGTTTAGTTGTTTAATGTTTAGTTGTTTAAAATGTTGTTGATGTTATGATCTGCTTTAGCATAACGAGTTATCTTAGTCCTTTAATATGAAAGTGAGTGTGGTTGTATGTTTCATTATGATGGAATCACGTTGCCAAATAACAAGGCGGTAGTAGTTACACCACATGAAACGTTGATATGAGACATGTTCTGGATCGACAAGTTGATAATTGTTATGGTATGTGGGGAGATCACGAGTGACGTTTTGCATTGCAAGTTGGACGTTTTATATATATATATAAAATAACGGTTGACTGTGATAAAGTTTGCATGATAGTGTCAAGAGTCGATAGGTATAAATGTGGTCGGTGATGATGATGACATGGGGGGGGATGGTATTTTCAAGAGGTATGGGTTTGGCCGGGAAGTTTGGTAAGGTCGTGTTGTTTCCCTGCCGTGCGGGAGATAGGTGAGGTGAACTTCGGGGACGAAGTTCTTTTTAAGGGGGGAAGACTGTAATACCCGCCCTTTTAGGGATCCCTTTGACCAGCGTTGACTGTCCTTGGGGGCGGGAGTAACCTTAGGGAAGTATGCCAAACCATCTTGGGGTGCGTTTTATAGGTGGTACTCGATAGAGTAGAGGCTACTCGATCGAGTAGCTAGGGCACTCGATCGAGTAGGGGGTTACTCGATCGAGTATGTTGGGTACTCGATCGAGTGCCTGGTTTTCAGCGGGGGATTTATATCGCGTTTTGTTAAATCCGCAAATCACTTTCACCACTTTCCTTCTATCCTTCAGCCGCCTCTTTCCCTTCCCTTCACCTCAAAACCTCCATGGATGCCTCTTTGAAGATCCTTAAGCCTTAGGAGGGCGTCCCTTGAGTCGGGTAGCGGTCTTTTGCCTTGTCTCTCCCTAGTAGGTATGTCATAATCATCATCCGTGCCTTTGTCTCTATAGTTAGGGTTTGCTTGTAGTAATAGATATTTGTATGGTGGTTATAGGCTTTGCTTGGTCGCTGGATGTGTTGTCTGTCAGCATGGATTGGTTGCGGATGCGTAAAGGTAGGTTCGCCTACTCAGTAGCTGTAGATCGTCTAGTGTGTCGGTCGTTGTGATAGTATTGTGGTTGCTTGACGTAGTAATTGTATTGTATTGTGTGGTGGTTGTGGTTGTGATCGTTGTGATGGTTCTCGAGATGCGTTCTCGGCTGAGTGGAGTCGCTTGCGGGAGTGACTTCACGCCCTAGTTTCGCCCTTCGTGGAACCCGCCACGAAAGGGGATGTGCACATTAATGAGCAGGGTTATCGCTCGTATGGTGAGCGGGGCTTAGGTGGGAACGGCTGCGGTCCCCCACTGGCAGGACTGGTCCGGTGGACAGTCAGTGACTGGTTTAGTGGGATTATGGCGATTGTGGTTGAGGTGGATGTCGTTGTTTGTGTCGTTGCTTGTAGTTGTCGTTGCCTTGTCTTATCTCAGTACTGACCTTGTGTGGTTGTTTGTTTGTTATGTGTCTGCCGTGATCCCTTATGGTGAGCAGTCGGTCTTAGCAGGTGTTGATGTCGTGGATAGCCGAGTCCCGGGCAGGATGAGTCTTCACGAGATATGATGGTCGTAGCGTGTAGTCTTTGAGTTGTACCTTGTATTGTATTTTGGTTTGAATCACTTGTAATAAAGCTTAATAGTTCTTTTATTGACGTTTGATAATTACTTACCTCGGGCAACCGAGATGGTAACGCCCTTATATGCTAGGAAGGCCTAGTTAAGGCTCCTCTGAATATCGGGGTGTTACACCTCTACCCTAATTACAACACTTTTACCAGCAAAATGCATATTGATATGAATTGATTCCATTCTGCAAAAAAAAAAAACAGGCAATACACACAATTTAAAGTATAAATCATCAATAAAAAGTGACAAAAAGTTCACCCAAAAATACGAGAAAATGATCAGCCAAAATTGATCATACAAACTTGGGATTCACTATAAGATATTCATTACAAATATGAAAAAGATTCAAACTTTACGACTACACAACAATATATAAACAAAAAATACTCTGATTTAATTGATTTTTAACCGAATAAATTCATAATATCTTGCAGTCATGAACGATATATCATATGAAATTGGGGAAAAAACGTAGAAGAAGAGATTACTTACATAATATAGTAAAAGAGGAACAACAAGAGCAACTTGACTACTAATTTGGCAGATTGTTAGATGATAGGATGATTATAAGTGAGAAGGAGGAATAAGGAAGCTGAAGGGTTTTCGAAATTCTGAAGCAGAGTATGGTTGAGTAAGGGTTTGGACTTTGGAGTGTAAAATAGAGAATGTTCTTTTAATTACCCAAGTGTGACTTAACGTCAATATTAACGGTGTAAGGTAATGGTCACGGATTATGTATAATTAGATAGTTGAGGGGTACAAGTGGGTTTTACAGAAAAGTAGGGGTATAAGTGGGATTAGTTTATACCTAAGGGGTACAAGTGAGAATATCCCTTTATTATATTTATTAATTAAATAATTATCTTGTAAGACGGAATAAAATAATTAAATAATAAATGAGTCGGGATGACAAAAGTAGGGCGTGTAAACTGAGTAGGACAAGGTCTATTTTCCTACAAATAATAATAGTATTGATGGGGCATATTCTGCACCCGCTGACCAGTCAGCATATTGAGCAAGGTCAAAGATATCCACAGCAAGTCAACGGCTTAGACAGCCTAACCGACGCAGCCTGTCGGCCTGTCTCTTGTGCCCCGGCTAGGACAATTAGCCAGCCGGGGCACCCATCCGCGTACTCATATCCAAGACCCCTCGGCGGTGAGTCAACAGGGCCCGCCGGCCTGCCATGGGTCCCTCGGCCGAGGGGTAGATCAGTCTTTCCACCTGCTAGCCACTTAGCCACTTGGCCACTACGTGACAAAAGGTGAAAGTCTATAAATACTCCTCAACTCTCATTGAGGAGGAGATCGACAATTTAACCTAAGAATCACTATTCATCTGGTAATATCTTCCTTATCTCTCTACAATACATACTTCGCCAAGTAACCACAACTTACCTCTCTAAGTTACTGACTTGAGCGTCGGAGTGAGTTCGCTCGGTCCAAAGCCGAGCCCTTAGTTTGTTCATCGTTTCAGGAGACCGCAAGGAGGATTCAACTAAAGACGTCATTCTACAAGCACGGGTGGTAACGTATAACTGCTCTGGAATTACACCCGGAACAATTGGCACCGTCTGTGGGGAAAGATACTAGAAGCTAGTCACATTCATTCCCAAACAAAAAAAAACCCAAAACAAAAACCCACCCAAAAAGCTAAGAAGATGTCAAAACAACAAGAGGTATTCGTAACTGACGAAACCGAGTTCTGCCAAGATAATACCGTCCACAGTTCTGGAGTTGCGCAGCCCTCCACCGGCCGGGTAATTCAACCGGAGTACGGGATGCCAATAATACCAGATACGCCGCTGCCCGCCAACCAGGTCACCATCATGGGACATGTGGTCGATGCAGCGAAACTAAAGCTACTCCTGGACCTAATTGGTAGTACGTCGGCTCACACTTCACACACCGACAAGAGCGGCGGAACCCGTCCAGAGACCAGGGCCTGAATATGACTCCAAGAGACTTGAATGGAGCACTGGAAGAAGCTGGCCCCGTCAAGACGCCGGAGGAGCCCAAAGTGCTAGTGGTAGACCTAAGTCCTTCCCGGACCCGCGGGAGGACGGCGTCGCCGCAGCACCGACGAGGCCTGCCTCAGAGAAGTGAGAGAAGTCCGACTCGCCAGAGTCGGAGAAGAAGCCCGACTCACCAGAGTCGAAGAAGAAGCCCGACTCACCAGAGTTGGAGAAGAAGCCCTTCCCGCCACGGAGAGGGGAGCCGGACTAGGAATGCGAGGAGCCGATCGCCGCGTGTCGTTCGACACATGGTCAGACAGCCCCTCAATGCCTACGTCCTTGAAACCGCCGTGCCAACCAAGCTAAAGTTGCCGGCGTTCACATACAAAGGGGATAGCGACCCCACCGATCATGCCGAGGCCTTTGAGTCGTACATGTCGGTGTGGGAGCAACCCGACGAAGTCTGGTGCCGAGTCTTCCCAACAACCTTGCATGGGATGGCTCAGAGTTGGTACAAGGGGCTGCCCGACGGCTCGGTATCTTCGTTACGCCGACCTAAGGGACGCCTTCTTAGCCCAAAGATTCTTGCAATAAAAGGAGGGCCGTGGAGACATCGAACCTCCCGACTATCAAGCAGAGGGAGGCGAGTCTCTCCGAAACTATGTAAAGAGGTTCGACGCCAAGGTTCGGCCAGATTCGTGAGCCGAACAATGAGCCGGCAGCCTTCTTCGCGCTGATGAAAGGCCTCCCAAGGGGAGACTTAAAAAACGAGCTCATCAAGTGCGGCGGCTTGGGCTTAGACGCCGCTAGGAAGATGGCCGACCAGGCCATCAAGGTGGAAGACTATCACAAGACCTGGGTAGGCCACAACGAGGCTGGGCACTCAGAGAAGAAGAGCCACCGGGAGGACAACCCGGATGAAAGACGCCGTGACAATATAGGTCACGGTCGATAGATCCGCCAGGAGCGAGAACTCGGCGGGCGCCGGGGAGTTCGAGGATCGTACTACCGTAAACGGTTCAATGGCCACACCCCCTGGTCGTATCTGCCGCCGAGGTCTTCGCCCTAAGCAAGAACGAGGGCCGAGAAGTGGGAAAGGCCCCCAAGCCGAAGGGGGACGGTGACACGAGCCGATCGTGAATATCACGGCCACACCGGTCACCCCTTATCGACAACTAGCATCCGAAGAATGCCATTGAAGAGCTAATCCGGAAGGGGAGCCTCGGCAAGTATGTCGCCAAAGGCCAAAAGACCGAGGCCGGCGGTTCAAATAAGAAATCCGTCTTTGAACGGATAGGAGTGATCCATGTTGTCATCGGGGCAACGAGAACGGTGGGTCCGCTCATGGGCACAAACGGCACCCGAACGAGCCGTATCGTGGCCATCAACTTTGTGTCCAAAACAGCGGTCCCCGCTTCCAACATCCCCGACATGACTATTGGGAAGAAGGACTATGAGGGAGTCATCGCCCCTCACAGCGACCCACTTGTAGTCCACTTGGACATATCCAACCACCTGGTCAAGAGGTGCCTGATTGACACAGGCGCCTACACGAACATCATGTTCAGGGAGTGCTTTCTCAACCTCGGTCTGAAGGTTGAAGACTTGAGCCCCTGCACCAATCCGTTGTACAGTTTTTCCGGCCGGCCTGGTACCCCGGGGTTGATCGATCACGCCGGTGATGTTCGGCGAGGGGAATGCGGCGAAGAATGTCCTATCTGAGTTCGTAGTCATTGACGGCTCATCCGCCTACAACGTCCTCATAGGCCGCGTCACTCTGAGCGAGGCTGATGCAGTAATGTCAATCCGGGCCCTGACACTCATGTATGTCTCGGACCGGGGGGAAGCGCATAAGCTCGTCTCCAAGGACGAGAAGGACGAGGTGGTCAACACCCAGATATCCGCCAGAGGGTGCAACATGCAATCCCTCAAAGTGGCAAAGAAGTCAGAAAAGGGGAAGAGCCCATCCTTGCAGCAGGAGGGCGACCCGATGAATACCGACGTCGGCATGGTTGAAGGAACCCCGACCGACCAAGAAGAGCCGCATCCCGGCGTATGGGAAATAAATACTGACGGGTCCCCCCCACGGCGAACAGCTCAGGAGCTGCCATTCTTATCACCAGCCCGAACGGGGACGTGTTTGAGCACGCCTTGAAACTTACCCTCTCGACCTCAAACAACGAATCCGAATACGAGGCGGTGATAAATGGAGTCAAGTTAGCTAGGGCTGCCGGGGCGGAGCACGTCGTGGTGAAAACATGCTCACTATTGGTGGCCAACCAAATCAGTGGAGAGTATGAGGCTCGAGATGACGGGATAGTAAGATACCTGGAAAGGGTGAAAGCCGACACCGCCAAGTTGAAGTCTTTCCAGATACAGTACATTCCCAGGTCCGACGATCCCTCAAGACACACCGGCTGACAGACATGAAGGGTGCACCTTTGATGAGCCATTAGGGCACTGACAATCTCGGGAAAATTTTGTATAAGCGGCGGAGGTGCCCAAGACAACTGTGGGCACCCCGACCCACGTTTTTATCTAATGAAGAATCGTCCAAGTTTTCCATCAAAGTGTTGATTTTCCTCCATGGTCACTATCAAGAAGCAGACGCCGTCGCAGTCACCCCAAGAAGTAGACGCTACGGCAGTCACCCCAAGAGGTAGACGCCATAGCAGTCACTCCAAGAGGTAGACGCCACGACAGTCACCATCAAGAAATAGGCGCCGTCGCAGTCACCCCAAGAAGTAGACGCTACGGCAGTCACCCCAAGAGGTAGACGCCGCAGCAGTCACTCCAAGAGGTAGACGCCACGGCAGTCACCATCAAGAAATAGGCGCCGTCGCAGTCACTCCAAGAGGTAGACGCCACGACAATCACTATAAGGAAGAAGATTTCATGACAGTCACTACCAGCGCGGTTGATACTCGCGAAAGCGATCAACACGCCCTAGGAACGTTAAACACAGTTGAGATACGCATTCTAACTGCCTCGGTCAGGCCGAGGTAGAAACAAAAGAAGCGCTCAATTAATGACGTAAGAAGACAACTCAGACGAAGACAAGAAAAGACCTCGGCCAAGCCGGAGGTAGAATAAGCAAACTCTTATTGAAAATGATCAGGTTACAAAGTGAGGAAAATACAGACGACGGCCGTCCCCATAAGGATAAGCCAAAACACAACCAACCAAAGTTGTACAAAATACAAGGAAAAGAAAGGCAAAAGGTTACAGACATATCATTTAAGCGCCAAAAGATGGCAGGGAGGAAATGCTTAATAATTGGCCCCCGAACAGCTAAAGCTATCCAAGACGCCGGGTGAGCCTGGTGACAACCGCCCGTCTCCCTATGCCTGTTGCTGCTTGCCATCAGCAGCGTTAGCAGCATCGTCCTTAATGGGCGACCCAGAAGCTGTCTCAGCAGTCTCAGCTTTCTCAGCAGCCTCAGCCTCAGCAGCCTCAGCCGCCTTCATCCTCTCGGCTTCCTCCTTGGCCGCCTTAGCCTCCTCAGCAAGGGCTGCCTTCTCCGCGGCCGCCTCTTCCTCCTTCTTCACCCTTACCTCCTCCTTGGCCTTCTCCTTCGCGGCTTCCTCCTTAGCCTCGAGCTTGTCATCAAACAGCTCGTCAAATTTGTCCCACGGAAAGGAGCCATCAAGAGGGAAGAGCTCCCCAATTACTTCCCTGGCAGCTTCTTCGGCCAGTCCCGTATTGGGCGCACATGTTAGGGAGGAGAACGGTTTGGAGTGTCTCAATGTCCTCCTCCCTTTGGGCGATGATAGCATCCTTGTTCCGAACCACCTTCCCTGGACCTGGAACAAGCCCCTAAACTTGTCCCTCGTGTACGGTAAAGGTCGGCGTGCTTCGAACAAGGTCACGCATCTCCGCAGACTTAGCGACTTCGCCCGCGCCCTCGGCCTTGGCTCTCTCAAAGAAGGACTTCCTTTTCAGCGTCCTCCCGAGTTTTCTCTCGGACGGACGCCTCTTGACCTCGGCCTTGGCCCTCTTAGCCTTCTTGTTCGCCGCGTCGAGTTCCGGCCTTAGCCGCTCGAGCGTGGGGCGATTTCACCATGGTCCTCTCTTGCTCCATAATGTGGGAGCCGGCTAGCTGAGTCCATTTCGCCAGCCTCTTGCATATTCTCATCCCCTCTGCCACAAGCTCGGTGGGGGAAACCTTCTGGAGTAGGGAATCGACAGCGACATTTCTATCACTCGCCTTCTCAGGCTGCTTCTCTAATTGCCGCACAGTGAGAACGGCGGCTGCCGACGGTTGATCTACAAAAATCAATTAAAACATCCGTGTCAGTATACATGGACATATCGGAGAGCTTGTCATCAGGAACGCCTAATGAACCGGCTAAGTCTGAGCCACAGGATATATCTGTACCATGCTTGGCCTTCTTGCTCGGAGGACGCATCTCCTCGCCGGCAGCGATTGCGAAGTAGCGGCGAAGCATCGCGCAGGGGTGGGCTCTTTCCTTTTACGGACGAGGGGAGACCCCTCCGCATCGGAGTCCTCCCCATTGGTAATATCAACGATCACCACCGTCTCCTTGTGGACTGAAGGGAGGGGAGGTGGAACTGATGTCGTCGCCGAAGGCTTTGTTTTCCGCGTCCGGCGCGGCATGTTACTAGCAACCTTCGCCTGGGCCGCCTCCACATTCAGGCCCTTCAGCTGCTGATCCATGAGATCATTCGGCGACGTCCTGCGATCACGGGCCAGAGCCTTAGGGTGCAAATCAGCAACGGTCTTATCCTTGTGCAGCCCCATTCTCCGAAGGATATCCTCAGACAAGTCCGGTCCAAAGTGGTCTGCAAAGGAAGCAAAGCAAGAGTTAAGTAGAAGTAAATAGAAATTCAAGAAACAGAAACGTTGAGAGCAGAGATGGGCCTCACACCGACCCCACTCACCCTGCGCTAGGGCCGGTATGAGGCCGACATGGCAGAGCGGTTCATCCTGAAGAATGATCTGCGTCGGGGGAATCCAACTTTTCGACACCCCGCTCTTGTCCGTCTCAAAGAGCCTCATCGCCGCTTCTCATCCTCATTAAGAGGGACCTTGCTGGCGTCCATCTTAAGCTTTTTCCGGGTGACCCATCTGTCATGCTCCGCCTCAGTCTCGCCCGCAAATTAACTTGGTGCTGGAAGGACCGGGGCAGCGGATAGTCATCCGGCACCTCAACGTACACCCACCGATCTTTCCAGTCCTTGCCGAAGGTGGTGAAGCCGACGGAATAAATTAACCGTTGGGACCTCCTCCTTGAAGAGACAGAGCCAGACAAAGCCGACTATGGTCCTAATAGCCAACGGGTGCAGTTGGGCCACGGCGACGTTCATGGCTCTAATGATAGCCATGACGTAATCATTCAGCGAAAATCGGAGCCCGTACTCCAAGTGCCGGATGTATACGCCGGTGCAACCCGGTGGAGGACAACAGATGGCCTGGCACTCCTCAGGGATAACAATTTTGTACCCCCTGCCAAAGTAGAAATGGCCCTCGAAAAATGTCTCGCCGGAACAACTGGCGAACTTATGGGTCCAGACACGGTCAAGGCGGACCTTACAGGCCTCGCCGTGATCCATAACGTACTGCCTCCCCTCATCGGGATGAGCCCTTTCAAAGATCATCACCAAAGATCATCACCGTCGTCATCATCATCATCATCGTCCTCCCAATCCTCCAAAGCTTTTGGATCGACTTCAGGAGACGGAGACCTAGGGCCCCCAGACCTTATCGGGATGGCATCTAGTATCTCCTCCTCATCAAGACGCGACGGGGAACCCCCGGCGCACGGTTACTAGGACCGGCATCAGCAGAAGACATGATTCACAACGGAAACTTAATGAAAAAAATTAAAAATTTGATTGTTTACCTTGAAGAAAAATGCTACGCCGAGTAACAAGTCCGAAAGCTAGAGAGAAGTTTCACAAAGAAGGCTAGAAAGAAGAAAATTTTATAGAAAATGAAATTGGTGGCCAATTTCAGGGACTAACCGCCCTATTTATAGGGAAAAGCCCATGAAGAAGGACCAATCGGGGCACGGCCCATGAAACGTCGACCAATCAAAGAACAGACACGTGTCAGGCATGCAGCCACGGAATGTCAATCGTTGCAACAGTTGAACGTCAATCAATGCAACAGTGACCAAGCGTCTTCAACACGACCCTTCAAATCTCTCTGCCTATTCATCTTCCTCAACAAATTCCTAAGTATCATTCTCCGCCGCCACATGATCAACCAAGCTTGTCGACCGGGCCGGGGCAATCAAAAGCACACGGCGCTCACAACCTCGGTCTCGGCCAAAGACCACTTTCTTTTCCACATCTGATGTCCATTACACATCCATGTGGAGGGGGATATGGTACGGCCTAACCGAGCCACGCCGAGGTAGAAGAAGCCAAGGCGAAAAATTTTTGTCTTACGCGAATATACGCTCAACATACATCGGAGCCCATACCACGGCATAGACTACGCCGGGGGCAAATTGATGGGGCATATTTCGCACCCGCCGACCACGGATATTGAGCAAGGTCAAAGATATCCACAGCAAGTCAACGGCTTAGACAGCCTAACCGACGCAGCCTGTCGGCCTGTCTCTTGTGCCTCGGCTAGGACAACTAGCCAGCCGGGGCACCCATCCGCGTACTCATATCCAAGACCCCTCGGCGGTGAGTCAACAGGGCCCGCCGGCCTGCCATGGGTCCCTCGGCCGAGGGGTAGATCAGTCTTTCCACCTGCTAGCCACTTGGCCACTTGGCCACTACGTGACAAAAGGTGAAAGTCTATAAATACTCCTCAACTCTCATTGAGGAGGAGATCGACAATTTAACCTAAGAATCACTATTCATCTGGTAATATCTTCCTTATCTATCTACAATACATACTTCGCCAAGTAACCACAACTTACCTCTCTAAGTTACTGACTTGAGCGTCGGAGTGAGTTCGCTCGGTCCAAAGCCGAGCCCTCAGTTTGTTCATCGTTTCAGGAGACCGCAAGGAGGATTCAACTAAAGACGTCATTCTACAAGCACGGGTGGTAACGTATAACTGCTCTGGAATTACACCCGGAACAAGTATAATAATAATAATAATAATAATAATAATAATAATAATAATAATAATAATAATAATAATATAATATAATATAATATAGTAGTTTCCTAATTATCGCTCTATAAGACCGGCCTTATCACTATAAATAGATGGCATAATCTAATAAGAAACCTTATTTTTCACATAAAGACATAATAACACATAAAAGAAAGTGAGGGAGAATAAGAAGGAGAAAAGCAAAGAAATTTATCGTCTTTTATTCGCCTCAAGGTAAGATCATTTTATAAAATAATGTATTGATTTTTAAATTGTTATAACTAGTTAACTAGAGCACCGCATGACTAACTAAGTCCGTGAGTCCGTGACCATGATCTTGGATCATTAGGGTGTGACCGGACCCACCGTTGACCACCATTGACCGTCGGGAATGGGTGTTTGGTAGGCTGTTTTATTGGTGTTGCATTCATGGTTTATGTGGGTTTATGAACCTTGCCTTGACTCGTCTGACCTGGCTTGGGCTAAGGTTGGTACCAGGGGGAAGGGTTGATCATGGTGGGTGACAGGGGTGGTCAAGGGTGGTGGTCTAAGTGGTGTCTCGTCGAAAAATCGCGTAAGGGAAGAGTGTGTTGTTGATTGGACCACGAGAGAGGGCACGGTTGAGACTCGGGTTGGCTGGGTTGTGGGAGGTGAGTCGACCACAAAAGGTGGTCGTGGGTGGTTAAAAGAGCTGTTTGCGTGGTGGTTGCCGGAAATTCGAAAGGTGGGTTGTTGTTTTATGTGGTCGTGAGTGTTGTTGTTGTGGGTGTCGTGGGTAGGGTAACTAGGGTTGGTAGTTGGTCGTGACTGGTTGTGTCGGGTCAGGGGAGTTGCAGGTGGTGGCTGAATGGTGGCGTGTTATGGTTGATTGGGTTATGTCGTATTTGTGGTTAATGTTGGAGTCGATGGTTGATGGGGTTGCTAGGGCATGAATTGGTGATCTCGTGTGGAGGTTATGGCTGGCGTTTGGACCGTGGCTGGGCTACCGGCACTGGTGGCAAGCGGTGGTGTAGGTGGCAGGCTGTGGTTGTGTCGGGTTTGGGGCTTATGACACGGGTTTTGTGGGGGATGGTTCATAAGTGGGGCATGGTTTTAAACCATGTATTTAGGGGTCTTGGTTAATTATTTGAGACGGGTTTTTGTGGGTTGGTTCGTGGGTTAACACGGGTTGAACATGGGCTTAGTTTGTATAGCCTGACGGGTTTTAACTCATGTTTGAGACGAGTTTTTAATTAGTAATTTACGTAGTAATATAAATATTACAATTAATGAATAATTAGCTTGGGTTGTTTTAAGTCGGGTTTAAACTACTAAGTTACGTAATGATGAATATAATTAAATTAATTAATTCAATTGATTTGTGTAATTAGAATAAGTAGTAATTGCAATTATTACTATGTAACACCCCCTCATACCAAGGTACCTTACCAAGGACTACCCTAGCATGAAAGACTGTTACCATCTCGGTTTCCCGAGGTTAGTATATCAAAAGCAACAATCCAAAACCACTTTATTAAAGTATAAAGAGTTTAACGATTACATTATCTCAGACCAATTCAAAATAAAAGTGTGAGGAACACAATACAACTGAAATCAAAGACGGCTAAACTCGCAACAGCGGGAGCTAGACTCGAAGTGATGACTCCCCATAACTGTCCCATAGCTAAACTGTAGGGAAATATCCGTAAAAATCCCTTAAATTTTAGGACTATAACGTATCTTTAACATGTGATTATTGTCATAAAACAAAAATACAAGAGAAAACGATAAAGAACAAGAATCAACTCGGGTCCTTTGTGAATGCGGCCTAAGAACAGAAATCAATATAGATTTCCTCCTAATCGTTGCACCCAAGACCGTCTGAGACTATGCCCCTTGTGCTAGAAATACTCTCTAATTGACTTGCAATATTGAGAGAGTTGTTGTGAGGTTTTTCGATGTGAGATCTAGAATTTCAGAGAAAATTGCCCCGAAACCCTAATTTCTTTACAAATGAGATGATTAGGGCAAAAGGAGAGGGAGCCTCTCCTTTTGTTTGGTTCGGCCAAACCGTGTACATGGAGGAGGGAGTAGGCTTTCCACTTCCTCCTTATTTTTGGCTCGTGGTCCGACTCAAAATGCTAAAATGTATATGACGGGTTTTTTATTATAAATCGTCATCGGTTATTAAAATATCAACTAGTAACATGACTCAGTCGATATATTAATACTTGTCCGACAATGACAATATTGTATAATTAATTAATTCAATATACATTAATTAAATATAATCGTTTATATTCAATTTACGAATTAACCGCCTGAGCTTTGCCCTTACCCTTGCCCTTGTTTGACACAACGAGAACATCCTGTTTCAAGCTCCCACTAAACTTCATATCCTTCTCGGTCTGTACGAGTAGGGAGTGTAGTTCATGAGGACTTTTCTTCAAATCATTCATATAGTAATTCGCTCTAAAGAGCGCAAAACCATCATGGAGTGAATGAAGCATGCGGTCAATCACGATGTTCTCGCTGATTTTACAATCAAGCGCCTCTAGTCTCTCGACATTCTCAATCATGCTGAGAATGTGTGGGCTAACCGGTTGGCCCTTCTGGAGTTTCGCATCAAAGAAGCGAGTGGTATGCTCATAGGTCACGATTCTCGGTGCTTTCGAGAATTCCTTAGTGAGCGTGGTGAAAATCTTGTTTGCACCTTGGGCTATGAAGCGTTTCTGCAAATTGGATTCCATTGCAAAAATGAGTACGTTTTTAATCGCACCCGCTTCCATGACGAAATCGTTATACTTGGCGATCTCGTTAGCTCCGGCCGTGGGGCCTGGGTTTGACGGGATGGGCTCTGTAGATATTTGAGCTTCCGTCGCGAGCGACAAAGATTCCGTAATGCCGCCTCCCGGTCCGCGAAGTTTGATCCATCATTCTTCATCCGAGTAGACCGATTCATCCGATTCATGAAGATCCGAAGCCGGGACTCACAGTCAATGTGGCACTTGGCATTGGGTCGTCAGCACGGCCAGCCATTTTGTTATTAGCAGTTTAAGTGATCGTGATCTACACTGAAAAAGAAAGGAAAAACAAAACGAAATAAGCAACTCATTGAGGTGATTTAAGTCTATTTAAAATTCATTTTAATCGTGTAGACTCATTGCACTTGCATAATTGATCTCCCTCAAGAATAATACAAGTGATCCCAAGACTCAATTTCCGTAAATTGATAAGCCAACTGTTTAGCTAGTTCTATCGTTAGAACTCTTGGTCGATAGATTTCCGTAAATCCTTTCTATAGTCCACCATAATCACAGGATCGTACGAGTGACCATAGTGTTGAGATAAAATAGGTCAATCAGTTCCAACTTACCCGACGTAGAAGGGGTCATATTATGCCTACCGACGAAGAAGGGATTCATTGGAGTTTGACCTATAAAGACTATTCTCAATTTTTGGTTATACGAGGAAGATCCCATCAACTTAGTTTTAATTCATTTTAAGTGAACGAAAAACTAGCATTGCGTGAATGAATTAATTTAGGTGATGGCTTATAAAAACGTGTGATATCTGTATATCATAGAAAACTAACGCGTGACCTCTATATGAGTCAGTTTTCATGCAATTATTAGGTGGTTTGGTTTTAGGCGGAAAATGATGCAAACTATCGTTACGATAAAATAAATAAAAGAATGCAAAACGTAAATAAAAGTCCTAGTGTGGCCTATCCTAGTAAAAAAAAACATAATACAACTTTGGAATCCACCGTTGGACCCGAGAAGCTTGTCTTGATGTTCCATCTTTGTCCATGCAGCGGGAGTGAGCATCCGATCTCCATCTTTGGTCTTCTCAAAATTACAATTAAAATTTACAAAAATAAACCTATTTACATTCTAAATTAAAACTGTAATTACAAGGAAAAATCAAAATGGAGATGCGAGATCTCAAAATACAACCAAGATCGTGTTCCATCATTACGGTAACACGTTCTACTAAGGCCACACTAAGTTACAACCGTTTGTAAAAATTAAATACGTAATTAAAACATTCAAGGCATTCAAAATAACGATAAATAAAAATGCATCAACTAAAATAAAATTTATTCGTGACATAATTCCGTAATTATGTTAAATTTATCCAAACCACCTTTAATGATTAAAATTATGTGACAAAACCGCTTTAATCAACTTAATTTTAATCCATGATAATCCGTTACTTTAAATCGCTTTAAAATAACTAAATGGTACGTGAGTGAACCGTTTCACTATCAAGCGAATGCATAAAATCCGTATTATGCATATGTTATGGCCAAAATAATTTTTTTTTTTTTAATTTTAGCTCCAAATGTCGAGAGCAAAAAAAACAAAAAAACAAATTTTTTTTTTCTTTTCTCACGGCCAGACCGAGGGCTGCCCTAAAAATTTTTTTTTTTTTTTTAACATTTCAACCGTGAGCAACAACAAACCCTCGCAAAATCGATTTGACAAAATAAAACCAATTGCAAATTTAAACTAATCCGTATAGAAACAAAATTACAATTGACAAATCTTTGACAATATTGCTATAATTATCGTTTAAAATAACAATATGCAAAGAACAAATCGAAAACAAAAGACCGTCTGATCAGACGTAAGCCAAAAGGCACGGTTTCCAAAAAACGAAACAGCCGAGTGAAAAAAAAATTTTCTGCCGAGACAAAAAATTGCTGCCGCACGTTTTTTTATGCAAAAAAAAAATTATCGATTCAATTCGTTTAATGAAAATCAACATGAAAAATATACGTGGCCTCGCTCTGATACCACTTGTAGGGAAATATCCGTAAAAATCCCTTAAATTTTAGGACTATAACGTATCTTTAACATGTGATTATTGTCATAAAACAAAAATACAAGAGAAAACGATAAAGAACAAGAATCAACCTCGGGTCCTTTGTGAATACGGCCTAAGAACAGAAATCAATATAGATTTTCTCCTAATCGTTGCACCCAAGACCGTCTGAGACTATGCCCCTTGTGCTAGAAATACTCTCTAATTGACTTGCAATATTGAGAGAGTTGTTGTGAGGTTTTTCGATGTGAGATCTAGAATTTCAGAGAAAATTGCCCCGAAACCCTAATTTCTTTGCAAATGAGATGATTAGGGCAAAAGGAGAGGGAGCCTCTCCTTTTGTTTGGTTCGGCCAAACCGTGTACATGGAGGAGGGAGTGGGCTTTCCACTTCCTCCTTATTTTTGGCTCGTGGTCCGACTCAAAATGCTAAAATGTATATGACGGGTTTTTTTATTATAAATCGTCATCGGTTATTAAAATATCAACTAGTAACATGACTCAGTCGATATATTAATACTTGTCCGACAATGACAATATTGTATAATTAATTAATTCAATATACATTAATTAAATATAATCGTTTATATTCAATTTACGAATTAACCGCTTAATTCGTCTTAGCCATTATTATTTAATCCGTATTAAATAATTATCTCACATCGCGTTTGACTAATTATTAGTCAATAACTCCGACTAACTGATTAGTCATATTAGGCATCAACATGACTTTATTTTCATACCGTCACATCTCTCAAACGTATCCTATAGGTGTGACTTTTAGGGACCAGTTGATCACCGCCATCAGTATGACAATAACGTCAAACTTATCTAGCAAGCCAACCGTTATTGATAAACGTGGACCAACTGATAAAAATACAAAAGTATACCCTTTGATCTTTTTAGAGATTTAAATGTTATTGCACTAACTGTAGAGGACACCAGCCCCAACATAAAAATCTGCATTACCTGTCATAATCTGCTCACCATCCCCGAATGGATCACCGCAGGTTTTACAAAACAACAACGCGGAGTCAGTACCGTTCAATCAATGTAAGACAAACAAACAATGTAACCGGCTGATCATCCTCCATTGTAACTGACTACACACCGAAGTGTGTAGCCCTGCCGGATTACCCATCGCAACAGGTAATCCACTCCACCGGTGGGGGACCGCAGCCCATCCCCACCAAGTCCAGCTCATCAACGAGCGACTATCCCTGTCCCTTAATGTGCACATCCCCTCCTGTGGCGGGTTACACGAAGGGCGAACTTGGGTGTGAAGCCACTACCGCAAGTGACTCCACCACAATCACACACACACCACAGCATCACAGCTGTCACAACACCACAACCGTCACAACACAACCACATCACCACCGTCACCACAACACCCATACTCCGATGATCAGCAGATAACAACAATTACAAAACAAACACAATCTTAATCAATTAACAATAACTGAGTAGGGGAAACCCTACCTTTTCGAAATCCGCTTACGCTGAAATCAACCATACAAATGCATAACAAATACCACATCGTCACCTACAACAACAATCACATAATTCCAATCACTAACTGCAAAACCCCATTTCCCCCAATTCATGATTAAAGACAAACCTTAGAATTAATCATCAACAAACATGGGAATAAAGACTTACTGACGAAAGGATGAAAGATTGAATGCGATTGCTAAGATTGTCCATCCATACACAGAGGAGAGATTGAGAGTGATTAGAGCGTTGTAGGTTTGATTAGGTTTGTAAATGGTGTTTTAGAAACTGATTATCGAATTATATAATCTCTAATTACTTCCAAATCAAACCGCTGAAATATTACTCGCCAGACCGGATACTCGGTCGAGTATAGAGTATACTCGGCCGAGTATCCTCTACTCGGTCGAGTATTCATCATACTCGGCCGAGTGTTCCTCAACAGTAGCCAAACAGACTCAGGACACACACTACTCGACCGAGTAGGCCATACTCGGTTGAGTACCAGCCTATAAAATCCGTAGTATTACAGTCTCCCCTCCCTTAAAAAGAACTTCGTCCCCGAAGTTCCAACCCAACCTATAAAACATGAACACCTAACACTAACTCCACCAACTACGCTTACTAGATAACATATCCTCTCGATATTGACTCCATAATATTATCGAATAACCACAATATAATGTCGCCAACCTTGTCTTACTTCCATAACACTCACTAACAACTCAATACCAAGATAATCCACAAAACAAGATCAACCATCAAAACGGAATGTTACATTCTACCATCCTTAAAACGAACTTCGTCCTCGAAGTTTACTCACACACATAAACATCCTCGCGCACAATCCGTTACTCACACTCCTAAACATCATACTACTACGAGCACTGCCATTACCTGTAATAAAATCGACCATTACACAAATCCATCCTTATTCTGTACCAACACTCAAACTTCCAATTGCAACCTGTATGACCATCAAACTCTCTTGTCGCATCCTACTCCTCTTAAGATAAATGTTACGTCTTCGTAACTCAATAATACTAGGTCCTTTGCTATACCTCCCATAATCCTCATTACTACCGCATGACAACGATAACCCACTATAACCTCAATACCTACAGCCATTCCTATATCCAAGACTCTCTTTCTTTAACAGTTCTCGTGCCTCAATTATTCGGTACTCCCATAACATATATCACAAAATCCTCAGTATAACCACTACTCCATCTCTTCTATATTACCACAACACGACATACTTCTATATACGTATACACTCATCTCCACAATCTTATCTCACAATCCTCAAGTGTTACACATACTTACATTAGCTTCTCAAGTTTATCTCTTTTATTACCACAAAACTCACCCTTAACTTGACATGACACTAAGTTCCAAAACTCCGTACTCACTGCCCCAATAGAAGGTGTGAATCCACATGCACTTTCAGTTCAATACCACACATGCTCCACAATTCTCTTGTCACCACTATGTCCACCAATGCCTCATCTAAAACAAAATCAAAAGTACTCCAACAACCTCTCACCACTGTGTCCCATTAACAGTTTATTACTATACCATGACAACAACAGAACCATACCCAACTCTCTTTCCTATCACACACTATAAAAACCAACAAAACCATACCCATACCGACACTGACAAGAAACATCGGGAAACAAAACAACGGTTTATATGCCCCGACCGACACTGACAAGAACTAGCAGTAAACAAACAACGATCTATGACAACATGAAAATACTCCTATCACAATACGAATTACCGTGCACAGTGCACAACAACCACATCGATAGCCATCACAACTTTTGCAATCTCATAACACTGACTCAGCACAACTTCCTTGACCACAAGACTTTCTTAAAACTGCTCTACCAGATCACGAAGCAGCATATTAGACGAGATCACAAATACCAACCTTAGGACTATCCATACAATGACTCTTGAGGCCGGAACCTCACACCATTACTTACAGATATCATACATACACATATAAGTATAACATATGACACGGAACACACATATAACAACTCGTAACTATCACGCCACACCGTTACTCGTGAGGCCAGGATCTCACACAAAGTTTTACACACCTCATGGACCCATAATCGAATCTAACTAGCCAATCCTGATCACGTAAGTTGCCACTTGATAATGAATACCTCTCATACGGACTTAAATCAGGTGCCCTTCATAACATATTCTCTCATACACACAATTATCACCACCCGACGGACGTACCCATATCATCAGTACCCAACTTCTAGCGAACACCTCATATATCCACCACTTATACTCCCTCACAACCATACCTACTGATCATTCTCCACAAAATCAACCCCATTAGGACAACTAACTTTCTTAATGTAACATCATCCTCAACCACTAGTGACAACAATACGACACCACCATCCTTCATGTGACTACTCTCTTACTATCATTTCTTAATATCACAATCCGTTTCATC
The DNA here is from genome assembly GCF_048544455.1 of Silene latifolia. Taxonomy (NCBI): domain Eukaryota; kingdom Viridiplantae; phylum Streptophyta; class Magnoliopsida; order Caryophyllales; family Caryophyllaceae; genus Silene; species Silene latifolia. Next base: position 436,998 of record NW_027413146.1, on the reverse strand, counting down.
TCTTTGGTTATCATTCCAAATAACGAACATCAAATCCATCAACAAAATTTACCTCAACATTATTTCCAATTATATCCTTTATCGCATCGTAACCTAACCTCCCACCAAAACCTCATATCGCATAAACACTCTACCAGCTTCTTATTCCCTTAGTACCTCAAAACCGACAGCTAACATGTCATCCTTAATTCCTATATAACTATTAGCTCACACCCTCTCATAATGCTATCTTGCCTTTCCATGATTCCTTATTTCCATGTCCCGTAACTTTGATCAACGTTCTCCCAATTCACCTCCATCTAGTAATACCACTTAATAATTTATCTTCTTCCTTCTTCTTCCTAACTCCTTAATAATCCGATTACCTTCTTGTTACTCCACAACTCAAATTCCATTAATTCATATCGATATCTTATCTTAATTTCTTATCACTTATCTTCTCCCATCATACTATTCACTCGCACTCATTACCATCAAGTCCACACACTAATGATTACTCTTCAATAAGCCGTATCTCTCTGTCGTATCACTAGGAAACCAAAAATTCATCTCATACCGTTAATCGCCCAAAGAATTACACACTAGGCTCACCTCTTGATATTACAAATTCCCAAATCAACCACTATCTACTCATCGCGGCATAACTCGATCTCACTATACACCATTCGTTCCATCTCTCTATAGCGACCTTTTATCACATATATCCTTAAGCAACTCAATCCTAACCGTCTCCCCCCATAAATCCTTACACATCCCAATATGCCACTATTCGTATCCCTCATCTCAATCTTTCATTCTCGCGTTTCTTTACACTTACATCACCCTTACCCATATACACTTACTTTTATATTACCCAACACACGATTATGTTACTCATCATATCTCACAAAACATGCTCTTTACCTCAATTAGCCCATCAATCTACTCTTTTCCTGTTCCACTATCCCTCACAACCACATATAACTCATGTCCTTTATATCCAACACCTATCCCTCATAAGCCGGCATTCTCCCTATCATAGCATTTGGTAACTTACGTATCAAGACCGTCGCATATATAGAAGAATACTTTAAGACCCAAAACATACATGTATACATACCCTACGACTCAAAACAACCGTAAGAACATAACCACCGACTCAAAATGACCTCCCATCGAAGTACTCGATCGAGTACATAGCATACTAGGTCGAGTATAGGGTACTCGGTCGAGTAATGAGACTACTCGGCCGAGTCACGACTCCAGATGCTAAGCAGACTTATCACAGAAAGATTACTCGGCCGAATATGGAATACTCGGTCGAGTATGAAAGATACTCGGCCGAGTAGGGACTACTCGGTCGAGTATCGGCACAGTTCTCAACAACGTCCAATTTTCGTAAAACAGTCATATCTCACTCGTTACTTGGTAAATATGGGCGTGTGACCTATCGTTAGAATCCTAAAAAGCCAAGCTATCACCTACAATTGGAATTATAGCAATATCATTTCTAGAACTAAACTTATGACAGTTTTAAGACAACCCTTCCGTAAACGATCTTCATACGAATCAAATTTTCCAAACAAAACAACTTGAACATGAATAAAGCAAATAATAACAGCTCAATACTTCTAAAAACCAGTACATAGATGAACTTTCATCATATCCACACGTGCATTAAACACAACATAAAGTTACGATAACATACTTAAGCATGCAATTCTATATACTATGCATCGCTACCCAAAGTTAAGCATATTACGTCATAAATCTGAAAGCCACATAGTAAACACGTAACATGCCAATACTTTTCATGCCAAAAACATTTCAATTGATTTCACACATCAATTCCATCATGCCTTTCTACCACTTCCACAATTTCCTTCACAGATTTTCACACATTACACCTTCTACCACATGTTCCAAGCATTCAATTTCGACACACCACACGCATGAATCAAATAAACACACAACACAGTTCCCCCGTGACCGGCTTGAGTTTGTGAGGGCCATAATGCGACTCCGGGACGTCTCCCAAGTCCTTGCGGTAGCTCCAAACAACTCTCCCCGGTTTCATTTTATTTAGACTCCCTAAATTCATTGGGTTCATTTGTTTTAGGTGTCGGAATCGTCGGCTTTGATACCACTTTGTAACACCCCCTCATACCAAGGTACCTTACCAAGGACTACCCTAGCATGAAAGGCTGTTATCATCTCGGTTTCCCGAGGTTAGTATATCAAAAGCAACAATCCAAAACCACTTTATTAAAGTATAAAGAGTTTAACGATTACATTATCTCAGACCAACTCAAAATAAAAGTGTAAGGAACACAATACAACTAAAATCAAAGACAGCTAAGCTCGTAATAGCGGGAGCTAGACTCGTAGTGATGACTCCCCATGACTGTTCCATAGCTAAACATCTGCATTACCTGTCATAATCTGCTCACCATCCTCGAATGGATCACCGTAGGTTTTACAAAACAACAACACGGGGTCAGTACCGTTCAATCAATGTAAGACAAACAAACAATATAACCGGCTGATCATCCTCCACAGTAACTGACTACAATCCGAAATGTGTAGCCCTGCCGGATTACCCATCGCAACAGGTAATCCACTCCGCCGGAGGGGGACCACACCCATCCCCACCAAGTCCATCTCATCAACGAGCGACTATCCCTGTCCCTTAATGTGCACATCCCCTCCCGTGGCAGGTTCTACGGAGGGCAAACTAGGGTGTGAAGTCACTCCCGCAAGTGACTCCACCACAATCACACACACCACAGCATCACAGCTATCACAACACCACAACCGTCACAACACAACCACATCACCACCGTCACCACAACACCCATACTCCGATGATCAGCAGATAACAACAATTACAAAATAAACACAATCTTAATCAATTAACAGTAACTCAATAGAGGAAACCCTACCTTTTCGCAATTCATTTACGCTGCAATCATCCATACAAATGCATAACAAATACCACATAGTCACCTACAACAACAATCACATAATTCCAAGCACTAACTGCAAAACCCCATTTCCCCCAATTCATGATTAAAGGCAAACCCTAGAATTAATCATCAACAAACATGGGAATAAAAACTTACCGACGAAAGGATGAAGAATTGAATGCGATTGCTAAGATTGTCCATCTATACACAGAGGAGAGATTGGGAGTGATTAGAGTGTCGTAAGTTTGATTAGGTTTGTAAATGGTGTTTTAGAAACTGATTATCGAATTATATAATCTCTAATTACTTCCGAATCAAACCGCTGAAATATTACTCACCAGACTGAATACTCGGTCGAGTATTCATCATACTCGGCCGAGTGTTCCTCGGCAGTAGCCAAACAGACTCAGGACACACACTACTCGACCGAGTAGGCCATACTCAGTCGAGTACCAGCCTATAAAATTAGTAGTATTACATACTATTTGTGTTAGGTGACGGACTCATGTGAAGCTTTATTGATCGTATCCGCTTAATTAATTAATTGAATTTGCTTTGATTGCATAATTGGTATATTAGCTTATCAGGTAGGTTATCTTCTCAACTTGAATGTGCATTGGTGAAATTTATCAGTTGAATATTGATTAAAATTGGATGTTGGTTGTTGGATAAATATTATTGTTTATACGTTGAATTATTATTATTATTATTATTATCCATACTGCATATTTGTATTGTTGTTGTTTAAAGACCCGAACCAAGGGTGGCGGGTGATATTTGAAGAACCGGATTAAGAGTGGCGGTATATAAAGGGTGTCTCAGAGTTTGTTATTACTTGAAGAACGGACCAAGGGTGGCGGTATATAAAAGGGTGTCTCGGACTTTGTTATTGTTGTATAAACCGGACCAGGGGTGGCGGTTTATGCAAAGGGTGTCTCAGGATTTGATATTGTTTACATGGGTGTCTCAGAGTATTGATATGGGTGACTCAGAGTATATTGATATGGGTGTCTCGGAGGATGTGTGAATGTTGGAATTGTGAACGGGTTTGAGCATTTGCATATTTGATTGTCTTATTGTTGTATTATTCTTGTTGTTTAGATATTCCTACTCAACCGTTGGGTTGACCGTGTATTCCTTAAACACCTGTGATGAACTAAATATTAGGGAGCAGATTGATTACAGGTAATAGAGATGGCTTAGATGAGAGCAGAAGGGCGTGAGGCACTAGCATATATACTTAGCTGTCTAGATCACTTCGAATGGACATTCACTATTTATCATTCGATTTATTTAATTTCCGCTGCAGTTGTATTTTATTCAATTACAGTTATTTATTTTGGAAGAATGTAGTGAGGTCATTTAACATTATTTATTTAAAGAACTGCGTTTTGTCTTACTTTGTTATTCAGTACCTCGGTCAATCCGAGATGGTAACAACTTCATTTATCTAGGAATGCCTAACTAAAGGCTCTTGGATAAATGGAGGTGTTACAAAGTGGTATCAGAGTCAGGTTTCGATCCTAGGACCTGTGGGTTATGGGCCCACCACGTTTCCACTGCGCTATGTTTTGATGGCCAGCACAGTACGGGTTCAGTCTTGTGCTGTCTTCAATACATTGTATGCCTCTTGTGCTAGCCATCCTCAAGAAGTAGCATGGTTTTCTAGCATTATGAACAACCGTATTATTCTACACTCATTATCTTGTGAGTTTTATATAAGTCTCACTCTTATATCCACGATTTGGAAGGTACTCCCCAAATATCCGCCTTGTGCAACAACAGGCATGGCCTGGGGTCCTCCTTGAATAATGTTCTGTTGAACCATGCCTCTCAATCTAACTCTAAGTCCTCCAATCATTAACCCTACTGGCTGCTGGTTGCCTTGTCTAACCAAACCTGGTACAGATGGAGGAAAATGAGCTGTGCGAGGTAGCTCTGCATTGAACAAGTATTTTAATAGATATACTCTTAAAACAAACCAAACCGTCTCACAAACAATCAAAATAAATAACAACAAGTGATGCAACATTATTACTTAATCAATGATTTGTTGGTTGCTAGTCGTGTTGTCTGACAAATGTCATATTCATAATTTTGAAGAATATTGCAAGAAAAATTTTAATTTGACCATTTGTAGTTATAATAATAAAAGAAATAAGGCAAAAACGAAGTGAAATGATAACAACAATAATGTAATAAAAGGGGTACATTACTAATAAAATGTAGTATGATTCTAATAAATCGTGGTAAATGAGAATATATCGTGGCAAATTGACAATATATATTGCATAAAAATAGCTCACAAGTTTGATTGTTTAAAAAGTTGCATAATGAACTATAACATGATTCTATCATCTTAGGATTCGAACTTATTCCCTTTAGGTATATTGTCCATTATTGTTTGTGTATCTTTGCACCAAAAAAATTGTTTGTGTATCTTATATCTATATATAAAATTGGGTTAAAAACGCTATGAATGCGCCACGTGGTGTATTCAACCTTAATTACACGCATTAACTACTGCTGGTTATTAAATACGAGCATAATAAATATTGTGTAAATCTCATAAGAATATTAATTGTACATTAAGGCCACTTGTCTCATCATCGATATAGTGGTAGCACCGAACGAAGACCCGAACGATAAACTATCATGACTTTGCGGATCTCAAAAAATCCGAGCACATCCTGGTTGTGGCTTGCCCAACAAGTGTACGATTCCTATTTTATTCTAAACCCACACCATCAACAAGGTCACAGACTAAATCTATATATATGTTGGCCAAGACGGTCGATCTCTTATACAAGCTTGGCAGGAGAAATCCTCGTATAGCCCAACAGTCCATGGTATGCGTAGTAAAATATTTTTATTATGACTGAAGTAATCTAACAGTGTCGTCGTTCCATAGGAGTGTTGTTATGTTATTGACGATGATTAGATCGAAGCATTACATTAAAAATGAAGTTTAATAATGATATATTCCGTACTTTATATACATAAATTAAAAATTTTTGTCATGCGCCACACTGTATATATTAATTAATTAAAATCATGTACAATTATCAAAAATAAAAACTAAATTATTTTTCTAGTCATGGAAAAATAACCTAACCCTTTATCCCGCTCAACAGTTTACAATTTTCTTTTTTGGTGTTTCAGTTAATTGTTTACATTTTCCTTTTTGAGTAAATAAACCAATCCATATAGATAATAACCATTACATTTCCTCCTCATTTCAAGCTACTTTTGATTTTTTTTAATAATAATAAACTCATTCCTCTCTTCTTACCTTATTTATCATGTATAAACCAATTGTAAAGTATGGTTCGAGAATTGCACTCATCATATCTATCAAGTATCGATTATAAAACCAACCTTTCCAATTAACCTTGTGTCACAACAGTTGGAATGGTCATGGCCCTACCTTGTGTCAAATTTTATAGCTCATGCCTACTCAGGTCTTTTAAGTATCTGCTTATGATTTTCTTAATTCTGCAATATGACAAAAAATGACTTATAAAAAATTTGAATTATTTGTAGTTATTACTTAGGTCTACAATTATGTTCACCTTTTTGTGGACATAGGCCACATGATCTGTGGACATGTAGCAGTCTGAAAGCCACGTTCGGAGACGTAGAAATGCTTTTGACCGGATTGCCTTAAATCGGTCGATTTTGTCTCGA